>NC_141698.1:669388697-669553697 GCF_964263255.1 Lissotriton vulgaris
CTGCCACAGTGGGATGGTTCTGGACTTCTTCCGGTATGGTCAAAGGCAGAGTGTTGGCATGAAAACCTGTATTGGCCTTGAACGGTGTTTCCCCTGTTGCACTGTGCCATGCGTTATTATATGACAGCTCTGCCAGCCAAAGAAGAGAGACCCATGAGCGACTAGCTTCTTCCGAATAACACCTCAGATACTGCTTGAGTGTTTGGTTTAGTCGTTCGGTCTGTCCGTCCGTCTGAGGATGGAAGCTGGTGGAAAGAGCGTCTTCCACCCTCAATGCCTTGCACCACATGTGCCAGAACCTGGCCACGAACTGCGGCCCCCTGTCCGAGACGATCACCCGTGGAATACCATGAATTCGGACCACTTGAGTTAACAACAATTGAGCAGTCTGGCTGGCAGTAGGAAGGTTTTTGCATGGAATAAAATGTCCCATTTTTGTCAGGCTGTCCACCACTACCATGATAGCGTTGTATCCTTGGTCCATTGGCAACCCCACAATGAAGTCCAGACTGATGGTATGCCAGGGACGGGACGGAGTGGGCAATGGTCTGAGCTTCCCACGACTCATGGAATGGTCCCCTTTTGCCCTTGCACAAGTATCACAGTGTCCTATCCACTTCTCTACATCTTTTGTCAGCGTTTCCCACCAAAAATGGCGCTTTACCAGATAGACGGTTTTCCTTACTCCGGGATGTCCGGCCAATACCTCCCCATGACACCAGTTGAAGGCCTGAAGCCGTAGGTCATGGGAGGGGAGAAACAATTTCCCACCATGCAAGGGTACTCCATGTTGGATACTTCGAAGATGGTTCAGGCTTGCCCAATTCTGCCATTGAGCCTGGTTTCGGTCTTTCTGTACTTGTTCGATAAAACGATCAGCTGTTACCAGGCACACCACCCTTTCAGGTGCGATTATCGCTTTATTTTGTTCCTTTTCTGTCACCAGGTCTCCCCCTAGTCTGGAGAGTGAGTCTGCTTTCTTGTTTTCGGATCCAGGATGAAAAGTGACAATGAAATTGTATTCCGCGAAAAACAACATCCACCTCATTTGTCGTTGAGATAGATGACGAGCAGTTTTCATGAACAACAAGTTTCTATGGTCGGAATACACTGTTATAGTATGTTGTGACCCCCACAGGTAATGTCTCCACTCCTGGAAGGCTCTTTTTATGGCCAGCAGTTCTTTTTCAGATATCGAGTAATTGGATTCAGCAGAATTTAATTTCCTGGACAGAAAGGCAACCGGATGTAACTGACCTGTCTCTCTGTCTCTTTGCGATAGAACAGCCCCCACGGCGGAATCAGAGGCATCTGCCTCCACTATGAAGGGTAGGTCCAGTTGTGGATGTTTCAGGATTGGGGCAGAAACAAACGCTTTCTTCAGTAACTCAAAAGCCCTCATGGCTTCGGTGTTCCACAGGAAGGGGACTCCTTTTCGTAACAGTTTAGTGATGGGAGAAGCCAACAAGGAGAACTGAGAGATAAAGCGTCTGTAGTAATTGGCGAAGCCAAGAAAACACTGCACCTCTTTTACACTATTTGGCACTGGCCATGCACTCACCGCATCAACCTTCCTCTCTGCCATGTGAAACCCTCTAGGTGTGAGTATAACCCCCAAGAATTCCACCTCTTCTACATTGAACTCGCATTTACTGAGTTTACAGTAGAGCCGGTGCTCCAGCAGCTTCTGTAACACCAGGAGGACATGATCGGTGTGCTGGTTACGTGAATCGGAATAAACAAGAATGTCATCGATGTATACGATGACGAACTGGTCCAGATATTCCTTTAGTACATCGTTAAGAAAGTACTGGAATGCCGCTGGGGCATTGCAAAGCCCGAACGGCATTACCAGATACTCAAAAAGGCCATATCTGGTTTTGAAGGCCGTCTTCCACTCATCACCACTGCGGATTCTGACCAGGTGGTAGGCACCACGGAGATCCAACCGTGTATAGATCACTGCCTCCCTCATTTGATCCAGAAGCACAGGGATGAGTGGAAGAGGGTACCGATTCCGTATAGTCTGTTTGTTTAACTGGCGATAGTCAATGAGGGTACGCAACTCCCCATTGGCTTTCGTCGTAAAAAACAAAGGGGACGCTGCTGGTGATCTGGAGGGTCTAATGAAGCCGATAGCACTGAAGTGTGAGGTATTCTTGCAAATGTTTGGATTCAGGCTCAGACAAGGCATACACCCTGCAAGATGGAACAACAGCACCTTCAACCAGATCTATTCTGCAGTCGTACTCCCGATGGGGAGGGAGTACTTCGGCCTGGGTTTCACTGAACACCTCACTGTACTCGTGGTATTCCATAGGTAAGACAGTTAGCTTTTCCACAGCAGTGGCTATGTGTTTTATCTGGGTCAAGGCTATAGTGTGTGATGATGGTGTATTCATACAAACACTCTGACACTCCTCTGACTGGAAGCTTACGGTTTTTTCCCTCCAATCAATGGAAGGGTTGTGTTTTTCTAGCCATGGAATACCCAATATTAACTCATATTGTGGAGCCTCGATGATGTTCAGAACTATGTTCTCAACATGTTTAACAAGACTGTTCTCCAATACTAGCACCACTTCTTCGGTACGCTCAATGATAGGACCGGATTTCAGGGGAGTACCATCCACTGCCAGTACGGTTTCTGGGTTAGCCGTAGTTACTCTTCCCAACCCCAAACGACGCACCAGGCCCTCATCCACAAAATTCCCAGTAGCCCCTGAATCGATCATGCTCCACACAGCATGTTCTTTGCCCTGGCTCTGTAACAAGGTGGATAAGGCAACGTGCGTCACAGGGGCTTTGCCCTCAACCGAAGCCAACGAAGTCAGCCTCCATTCTTTTGTTTCCGACCTGTTGCTCAAGGAAGTGTTCTCAACACTGTTCTCGGGATTGACAGCGGTAAGAGCCACTTTCTTAGCTGAGTAAAAGGATTATGACCTTTTGGGTTTGGAGGGACACTCCTTAACATAGTGTCCCTTCTTCCCGCAATACATACACAGCCCCTGCGAGCGACGACTCTCTCTTTCTAACTTGGTAAGAGGGGACCGGATGGCTCCTACATCCATAGGCTCTGTAGTACTGTCGCCAGTCCGTGGACTGGGTGGAAGCACATGTCCCACAGTGTCAGAGGGCCTATCATGTTTCCTGCGGTCACCTCCCCGCTCTCCTAATCGATGGTCTAAGCGCAGTGTGAGATTAATTAAATCAACACTGTAGGAAGGTACCTCCTGACTATGGTTGCCCCCAACTTTTTGCCCTGTGTTTTAGCTGGTTTTTGACATAGTCGACCTGGGCCCTGCCAATCAGGACCCCAGGCCTACTGCTCTCTCTGTAAAATGGATTCCATGTACCCTAGGTGCATTTCCAATTGGTACTGGGCCACCCTATCAGACCCTGTAACTCAGGGCATGGGTGTACCCAGGGCTGCCAGGGGCTGGAGCATGTATTATGCCACCCCTGGCTGGCCTCCTAAATTTGACACAACTGGCTGCATGACAGCTGGGGCAAAGTCGTGTAATCACCCTTTGCTATAGATATAGTATACCTATATCTAACCCTAAAGTGGGCACACAGATTCCTATCAGTCACTCCTATGGCAGGCCTTAACAATCCTGAAGGCAGAGTGCTTGGAATCGTGTGAGATGGTGCTCTGGCATGAGCTGAGCCTGTCTGCAGCTTGCGGAACCAAGTCCTAATAGCTGTTCCATGATATCGCATACCATATACTCTTAAGTGCATTATAATCCTCGCGGTTAAATGCTATCTTTGGTATTGCTTTATCAAAACATGTCGAGTAAGGTGTCATACGAATTGGAATACTAACCCCTCGCCAATTCTGGCGACGGGGTTAGCATTCCACCCTTCTAGAGGGACACAACATGTATGTAACTGTGAACCCCGGTTAAAGTTAAACGAAGCCTCAGCTCCACAAAATGGATGCTGCCACCACAGACACGAGTCTGACCCCCTGCAGCTGGGAGTCCTTCCAGCGAGGGGAGCCTGGACAAAGGGTTTCCTGTCGAGGGCGGTGCTAGCACCGTCCCAGACAGGGTTTTGTGTATCCTGGGTAGGCAGGGCTTTACAGGAAGGTGACTGCTGAGTGGCACCCCGGTGCTCACTACGCATAGGCCGGTCAGAACCAGTTCCAGGGGCACACCAGCCCCTGGCCTGGGGAAAGTCCGGCATGGGAGAGGGGTGTAACCACCCCCCTCCTTGTCCCACCCATAGGCAGGACCTAGTCACCGGGTCAGCCCCCTTTTTTTAGTATAAAGATAGGAGCGTGCCCCCTGTTCAAATTAGATCATCTTCGGAATCAAGACACGACTTTCTGCGAAAGACATCAAGATTTCCTTCTTCAAGATTCTCCCTTGTGGCTAAGGAGTAGTCACCCTGCATCAAGCGGGCACCATCCTAAGAACACTGCGGTCTGCTGCAAGTCCTTCTTCACGAATCCGACGACCCAGCTCGACGAGACCCGGCTTCCCTGGCACCTCTGACCTCTACTCACCTCTACAGCAAAGCTGAGAACTGTGAGTGCGACGAGACCTCGAGGGACCGACGATCGCCAAGACTGCACAACTTCTTTGCAACAAGCCCACCATGTGCTCCACTGGTGAGTGTTTTGGGGTCCGAGAAGCCCCAACCCTGAGCAGCTCCAGCACCGAAGGTCAGCCCTCCAGCATCTCCACGATCTGCGTGGGGCCCTTCTGCTTTTGCGTGCTCACCGCGCTGTGTGGCTACTAGCCGGCTGGCTTGTGGCCTTCTGCACGACGCCCGACGACATCACTACTGCTGGTCTGGTTGCTCCAGACTGGCCCTTGCTTCCTTCTTCAAGAGAGGCACCCCGGACCCTCCTGGTCCACTCCAGACGCCATTTTGAGTCCACCGCGTGGGCTTGAATTTGCCAAGGCTTTGTTGCCCAATCCTGGGTCCAGCGACGCCGACAGCTTCAATCATCGTGGGACAGTTCGCTCCTCCATCCTGGTCACCGACAACGCCTCCTGGTCCGTGAGATCTGCGAGCACAGCGTCACCCACTCACCTAGTCGAGGTGACTACCATCCGGTGCCCTCCTGGTGCCACCTGACTACTGGCTAGTAGTCTCGAACTTGGTCCCCTCTGCTTTCAGGTGTCATCTTCCTTCGATCCAGGCTTGGATCCATCGAACTTTCTTCACTGGTCGCCTGCCAGCAACTTCTTTCTTCCAGGCTCCTGGTCCGTCTACGAGGATTCCCGACGTCTTTTGAGACCTATGCAGCTGCAGCCCCTGGGCTAGGTAACTTCGGCATTTCGGTGCCCCAGCATAGCCTCACTATCCAAGGGTCAGAATCCACTTTCGTTTTCCTCCTACCAGGTCGGGTTCGCCCGAGAACACTAACTTTGTCTTTACTAGCTACCATAGACTTTGTCCCGCATCACGCGTGAGAGTGCACACTCTGCACCCGAGTCCCCTGGGTCTCCTAGAAGTAATCTGAAGATTCTATAGTCAAGATCTAGCGATTCCAAAGCCTATTAGTACTGTACTTACCTGCTAGTAATTTCGCATTCCACTTTCAGAGTATATGGTTTTCCGTGCCCCTCGGGCATTTGTATATACTGTGCTAACTTAAGTATTTTCGTAAGAGTTTTGTTTTGTGCTTAGTACCCTGTCCTCATAAAGAGTACAGGGTTGTTGTGATTCTTAATAAATATCTTGTTTATTTTCATAACACTTGTGTGGTGTCCTTTCACTTGGTATTCAAGGGGTATATGTGTGGTATAACAGCTGGCTTAACACGCCCTCTCGAGTCTTTAGCCTTAGACTGCTCGTATCCACGCTACTAGGATAGCTGGTCTATAAGGTTGACTTACAACCAATCATCAATAAGGGTTGCTGGACTGATACATAGTGTTCACTAGAATAGTGAGCACTGCATATCAGGCAACCTTCTCACAAACACATGTTGCGGGTTGGGGGTCAATCTGCGCTATGACATCTTTTAACTCATCTGACAGGCCCTGATAATACAATGCCATTCTTTTGTCTTCTGGCCAGCCTGTTTCAGCCACGAGATGATTAAAAGTAGTCATATAGGACACTAGATCCTTCTTCCCTTGTCGGAGCCCCAGCAATTCCCTGTCTGCGCTTAGTGTTGTCGCTCTCCGATCAAACACCCGTTCGAACTCTCTACGGAAAGCTGTCCAATCATTCAATATGGGGTCGTCATTCCTGACGAAGGGAACCGCCCAATTTGCTGCATCCCCTGACAGATAAGAAATGGCGAATGCCACTCGGGACATGTTATTTGGGAATGATGCAGGTCTACACGAAAAATGAAGGGCGATTTGGGTTAAAAAGGCTTGAATTCTCTGAGGGTCACCAGAATATCTCTCTGGACTGGCTAAAGGTATTGGTGGAGGTACCGTTACTTGAATAGAGCGACCTCCTGAGGCCGCATCAAAAGGATTGGCCTGTTGTCGGTCTAACCTTTCTTTTAAGGCAGTGGTCTCTGCCTTAGACGCAGCCAGTTCCTGCTGTACTAATAGCAAGGCCTGAAGCACATCGTCCATGGATGCCATACTTTGAACTTCCTTCCGACCAGGAGGAGATTGAAACGTGGGCTCGTGATTCTGTCACAGCTGATGGTCCTGAGGGCCGGAAAGATGCTCAAATGGGGTCCACCTCCAGACGTCCCCGCACTCCAATTAAATCCTTCAGAGTGCAAGGCAGTCAGGCGAGGGAAAATAAGTAGGAAACAGGAACATCCAGGGCAGGGACCTGAAACGATAAGAGGAACACGTTAACCTACCACTCCCTTGTCTTCCTAATTCAATCTCACTAGTACATATAAGGACCCTCACCTGATAATGCTCAGGAGACGACCCTTCCCTTGTTTGTATCCCTTCTCAGACTAAGGGTAAGAAAATGAAACAACAATTAGGGCCCTCCTGCAACCCCCTAGGTCTCATGTGTAAATCTCCTTTTCATACAACCCACAATCACTCACCAGGTGCCATGAGAAGGGGAGCTGTAAAGAGTTCTCAGTTGGACTAATGGAAGATCCGCCTCTTCCCCGAATTCTTAACCAACTGAATATACAGCATCCGATGTTCCTGAACAAAAAGATGAAAAACCAAACTTAAATGTAGCCAACTGGCTTTTCCTACTTGACAGAATTGTTCAAGACATATCCAGTTTACGAACAACAGGAGGGTGCAATCCCAGCGTCTCCTGTATCTCGTTAATAGACTCTATGTACAATACACAATCTCTGTGTACGGTGAAGGGGGAAATCCGAGCGTCTTCACCTACACACCTAAAGAGTTATAGAAAGAAGAACATGAAGGCGCTGAAGGGGCAATCCTGCGTCTCACGCGCCTATGAAGAAACAAAGCACCAGCCGGTGTCTGTAACACGGTTCTATTACCGTTTATGTGAGTGAACCGAAGGGGGCAATCCTGCGTCTCCTAATTCACTCGCTTCTCTCTTGTCAGTATCACCGCAAGAGCGCCGAGGGGGCAATCTGGCGTCTCACGCGCCTCGCGGGTAACTAACACCAAAACGATGACGAGCGTCTCAGTCTTCACTCGTCTCAACTCAAACTTGCTCCACAGCCGCAGAGCAAAACGAACCACGCCTTTCCAGCAGATCCACGGGGACAGGGCGTCCGCAAACAACAGCATTCAATAGGACAAATCACGAGCACCAATTGCAGGCTTCCCTAGGACTTTATGCTCTCTGAAGACAACCCACTCCATGCAAGGCATTCTGGTAGATGTAGTCTAACTTCTAGGCAGGCACCTCTGTCAGACCCTGACAACAACAGCGCACATGCCAGCAACTGACGAATCCGGTGGCGGTGTGGGTGACATCTGGCCGTCATGGCGGACGGTGGCGGGTTCCCTTAGGCCCCGAGAAGAGGCCCAGGTGGCAGAGCCTGCGGGGGAGACCTTGCTGGTTCGCCAGACCTTGCCACACAATGTTCCCACTTAATAGAACATCCTAAGTACCATACAAAGGTATTCGCCAGCTCACAGTACTCCCACCTACAACGGGACTCTTCCCAGCGCCTTAGAAAACAACTCTTACCATAGAAAACTCTTAGCACAAAGAAAGTGCCCCGCCCCACAAAGAATTTTCCTTCTACCATGGAGAATTTCCCTTCTACCACAGACAACATCCCTCCTCTCGCAATAGACTGTGACAGACAAATTCCCTTCTGTTTTGCCATCTCAACTGGTTTTAAAAGGACAGCAACTACGTTTTTTTTTTGCATTCTTACTGCAGACAATTTTGCATTCTTACCACAGGCATCCGATTGGCAATTAAGTCTTGTCACTCAAAATGTTTTGATTTCTTTCAAAATATTATTTATTCCAATATGCCCCCAAAACCTATTTTTTCCCCAAATATGGCAACCTGACGAACAGTGCTATATCATGCTTTCTTAGGCTTAGACCTGAGTAGCTAAAGCAGTGTTTCTTAACCTGTTGTTTGTGAACCCCTGGGAGGTCCGTTATGCCTGGCAAGGGACTTAACAGAGGCAGCAGCATGTGAGTGGGACTTCATGTACTTGGAATAGAATGCAGCGCACCATTGATCTTCACTCTCAGATCCCAGTAAGATATCTTTCTCCTTACTGCTCTTGTAGGGCTAGCATTTCCACAATCCCGGGACCCGAGAACAGGTGTTCCACGACCTGTGCAGAGTGTTGGCAGATAAGGAGAAGAACGATGTCAGAGGGAGTTCTTCTTATCATTCTGCGGTATATGTGGGTGTGGCTGGCCTCACATTTACTCCTGCCCAAGATAGTTACCTTTCCAGTGTTTGTTATCTGAAGTTCCCAAACCAAGATGGTGCTATCCTATTTCCTGAGATGCCATCTCCTGCTTTCACCATACATAAGGACGTTTGATCCGGGGATGGACGCATCACAAGGCATCTGTTCCCTTTTATTTTATTGCCTTTTCCAACCATGAGAGGGTCTTTATGTCTCAGATTTTTTTGTTTTACTTTTAAGCTGGATTTCTGCTTGGAATTCTACTTCTGGAATGATCTTGGCTTGGCTGTTTCTCAACTCTTTCCTGGGTGTTTTTTGTGCCTGGTTTATCAACTCTTGTAATCTGGATTGCCTTCAATGAAGAATCAACAAAACACAACAAAACATAGCATAGCATAGCATAACAAAACAATGCTTAGCATAGCATAACAAAACATAGCATAACAAAGCATAGCATAACAAAACATAGCATAACAAAACAAAGCATAGCATAATAAAACACAACAAAACATAGCATAGCATAAAAAACATAGCATAGCATAACAAAGCATAGCATAGCAAAACACAACAAAACATAGCATAGCATAAAAAACACAACAAACATAGCATAGCATAACCAAAACAAAGCATAGGATAGCAAAACTAAACATAGCATAGCATAACAAAACAAAGCATAGGATAGCAAAACAAAACATAGCATAACAAAACATAGCATAACATAACAAAACATACCAAAACAAAACACAACAACACATAGCATAACAAAACATAGAAAAACACAACAAAACATAGCATAGCTTAACAAAACAAAACATAGCATAGCAAAACAAAACATATAATAGCATAGCAAAACATAGCATACCAAACACAACAAAACATAGCATCGCATAACAAAACATAGCATAGCAAAACAAAGCATAGCATAATAAAACACAACAAAACATAGCATAACAAAACATAGCATAGCATAACAAAGCATAGCATAGCAAAAGATAGCATAGCATAATAAAACATAGCATAGCATAACAAAACACAGCATAGAATAGCATAACAAATCAAAGCATAGGATAGCAAAACATAGCATAGCATAACAAAACAAAACATAGGATAGCATACAGCATCCCTCCGCACCACCACAGGATCGGTCAGGGGCACCACAACATCATTATGCGCTACCACATCACCACTGAACGCCACAGCATCACTCGTTCACCATCACAACATCACTCAGCGCCACCACAGCATCAATCTGTGCAAACATTCAACAACACCTGGTTCAAATATGTTCTGTCAATGTTTCAAACTTTATTATTTACACTGGATTTGAGTTTAGTAGAGATCCAGGCTATAGCATATTTAGCTTTAGTAGGACGATGGTTCAGAGTGTCCAGAGAGCTTCAGGGGAGTCGGGTCGAATTTAATTACTACTTTTTAAGAATGATAGTTTTGAAACTACATATTTCATCATCATATTGACTTTAGTGTTAAATTCTCTAGCAACGAATGAAGAAATAATACTAAAGTTGGCAAGCAGAGGTGCACTGAAAGATATTTAAAATATCGAAGGAAATAACTTTAAACATGATCTCTCTTGTTATTGAAAACCAAGTCTGACCGAGGCAGTAAACTCTGTATAAGAGTTTAAAATGCAGTTATTCTCAGAAAACCTAAATCATCTGGAAATTAGGCATTTCTTTCTGAATGTAGCTGCGAGAGAATCCAATTGTAAGAAAATATTGGTCACTTTAGGAAAATACAAAGGGCAAGTTGGATAAGGGGTTTGTGTTGTGATAGCGGAGGCCTAATAAGCAGGCAATTATAAACTGTTCAGTTCTAAAATTAGTTTGTATCTTTGGAAAATATATTTGTAATTCCTGCTGTAAAATAACATCAGAGGCGCCGAATCTATTCTATTCACACCTAGCCATTACAATCAATAATTTACCATTTAAAAGTTGTTTAATAAAATCTTTTTAGACTTCTAAAGTTTATGGATTCAAGAATGTATGCTATTGTAATGTATTGCTTGTTAACTATTTGTATGTTTTGTTTCCGTTTGTTATGAGCTCGAGCAAAATGAATACAATTTATTAATATGATCCAAGAGCATATTGACTGTAGTGCGAGCAGTGAAGAGATCTGACCAGGAGATGGCAGCATTGCCTTTTGTAAAATGTGCACTGATTTCGTTCGGTAGTATGAATGTCCGCAGCCCTGCGAAAGTGAACATTTGGCACTTGCTTATCTGAGATGGTTTTATGTCAACACTAGGATGTACTTATACTAGTATCAATATCAAACAAAATTGACCTGAATCGCTTCCTTTTGAGTAAATGTAGGGACTGGTGTAACCATAGAAGCAAGCTAAGACACCCTATATTTTTATAGGATCAGCAATATGGCCTACTCAGATACTTAGAAATGAATCAATTGAACACGATAAATAGAGGAAAAAACCTGTCCAACGATTATTGGACAAGACTTGAGTCTAGGAGGGATCCAGGCTAAAACTAAATTAGCTATAATAGGACGATGGTTCAGATTGTCCAGTGGGCTTCAGGAAGTAGAGGGTCGAGTTTAATGACTACTTTTTAAGAATGATAGTTTTGAAAACTACAGATCTGATCATTTTATCGACTTTAGCGTTAAAATCTCTAGCAGTAAATGAAGAAATAACAATCAAGTTGCCACGGAGAAGTGCACTGAAAGATATTTAAAATATCGTAGGAAATATATGTAGCTTTACAGATGATCGGTCTTGTTATTGAAAACCAAGGGGCATATTATCAAGGGGGTTTATCTCCGCTTTTTTGGCTTTAAAAGCCAAGAAAGCGGAGATAAAATTATCTCCCTATTACCTAGCTGCCGCTAACACCAGTTAGCGACAGCTAGTAGGAGATAGCGACCATCTTGGGCCCCACTTTGCATGTCAGTGATATTTATCACTAATGACATGCAAAGTGGGCGTGCCAAGATGTTAGCGACTGGAAACAGTCGCTAACATCGCTATCTCCTATTACCAACTTTTGGAGATATTCACGCTAAGCGCGAATATCTCCAAAAGCTAACACCTGCCCTGAGCAGTTCTTAGCCATGTTATCCAATGGGAGGTGGATAACATGGCTAAGAGCATTAGCTCGGTAATGCATGAATATCGCTGACTTTTCAGCGATATTCATGCATTGCGGCCGATTTTTATCGCATTTGCGATAAACCTTGGTAATACCAAGGTTTATCTGCGATAAAAATCACCGCAGCTCTGCGGTAAATTTTTGTCTCTAACCAAGCAATAGCGATAATTATCGCTATTGCTTGGTAATATGCCCCCAAGTGCCTTATTTATGAAGGCGTGCGTCACATTTACGCTGTTGTTGCGTCACTTTTTGTGATGCTGCGTCGGCGTAAATAATGCACCATGTTGCGCCATAATTATGAAGTGACGCATCCAGGCAGATGCGTCACTTCGTAAACCCATGCTTTACATTACACCTGTGTCAGGTATAACGTATGCAGGGTGGGTGTTCCCTCCGCAAGAAAGGGTCGTAGAGTGGCGCAGTGAAATATATAAGATTTCACTGCTCCACTTGTAGGACGCCAATGCGTCAAAACCTTACACCTGCCTCATGGCAGGCGTAATGGTGACACAGGCCCTTTCACATGGGGCTGTATATGAGTTTAACATGCAGTTATTCTCAGAAAAACGAAATCATCTGCAAATTAGGCATTTCTTTCTGAATGTAGCTGCGAGAGGATCCAATTGGAAGAAAATATGGGTCACTCTAGGAAAATACAGAGGACAAGCTGGATAAGTGGTTTGTATTGTGATAGCTGAGGCCTAATAAGCAGGCAATTATAATCTGTTCAGTCCTAAAATTAGTTTGTCTCTTTGGAAAATATATTTTAAATTCCTGCTGTAAAATAACATCAGAGGCGCCGAATCTAATCTATTCAAACTAAGCCATTTGAAACAGAGTTTTACTGTTAAAAAGTTGTTTAATCAAAGCTCCTTAGACGTCTAAAGTTTATGGTTTTAAGAATTTACGCTATTGTATTTTATTGCTTGTTATCTATTTGCATGTTGTGTTTCCATTTGTTACAAGCTCGAGCAAAATTAATTCAATTTATTAATATGATCATGGAGTTTAATATTGACTATAGTGCGAGCAGTGAAGAGATCTGACCAGGAGATGGCAGCATTGCCTTCTGTAAGATGTGCGCTGATTTCCTTCGTTAGTTTTAATGTACGCAGCACAGCGAAAGTGATCATGTATACCACAGCTTGACGGTGTCCACTTTCCAACCTAGAAAACGTGAATACTATATATTGTTTTGGATTGCTACCCGAGGTCACCAAACGATATCTAAAGAGGCAGAAATCGCAATCAGATAAAGATTTAAATGGGATATGTCTCAAGAAACGGGCTGGTTTCAAACCATGTGGCCCATGACAGAACCCCCTCTTGCTCTGTTTATGGTGCCTCGAGAAAGAAAATGCCTCGAAGGCCTGTGAGGATTGCCACGCTATGCACCTGAAGGCAGTGGTGTAACAACACTTCAGGGGGGCCCCCCTCTGTAACAGTTGGCGGTCTAGTCGCCAACACTCACCCACCCACTACATCCGCAGGCCAGGCGTGGCCTGCGGGGTTGTAATGAAAGGGGTGCGGCTGCTCGTGGTCGTCACTTCTGACCCGAGATAATGTGTGGTCTGGTTTTCTGTCGCGTAAACGCTCCTGCCTCCGCACAAGCCCTGCAGTCGCCTAGCGGCCTTCACATATCCCCAGGTTCACCCCACGACACCCTCCAAGGTACACAGAGGGGGCTGCGCGGGCCTGTGTTACGCCCCTGCCTGAAAGTCTCCCTACAAAGTACATGGGGCCTTATTTATGAAGGCCTTGCGTCAGTTTTGCGCCGCCGGTGCGTCACTTTTTGTGACGCACCAGCGGTGTAAAAAATGCGCCTCGTTGCGCCATATTTAAAAAGTGACGCATCTAGGTAGATGCGTCACTTTTTAAACTCCTGCGCAACATTATACCTGCGTCAGGTAAAATGTATGCAGAGGGGGCGTTCCCCCGCTAAAAGCCTCGTAAAAGTGACGCAGTAAAATCTATGAGATTTCACTGCGTCACTTTTAGGATGCTGTTGCGTCAAAATCTTGCGCCTGCCTCACAGCAGGCGTAAGACTGACGCAAGCCCTTTCACATGGGGCTTTCCCCATGTGAAAGGGCGCATTGCTGGAGTTGCGTCACTTTTGTGACACACTCCAGCAATGCGTCACTTTTGTGCTTACAGATACGTCAGAAATACTGACGTATCTGTAAGTCCTTGCGACATGATGCGTCATACATTAAATATGACGCATCATTGGTGTCGCAAGGAGTGCGCAGTGAAAAGTGACGCACCACTGTTTTCACGCAGCGATGCGTCACTTTTCATAAATGAGGCCCATGGAGGGGCCCACTTTCCCCCTACCCCCCATCTACCCCTTTGGTCTCAGACCCACTGTACTGTGCTGGGGGGTGGGGTGGGGGGGCTGGAGACAGCCCACCCTCACACCGCAGAGCATGCAGGGGCTAATGTTATGCCACTGCCACCAGCCTAGCACTGTGGTCTGAGAGCACCACGTGCCTCTTGAGCCATTACTCTGGGACTCGGTTGTGCAAATGATGCCAATGATCTCGGAGGAGGCCCGAGCCATACTCTCTCAGGCTACTGCTGACGAGAAGGATGCACCAAAGCTCGCCATTCGTGGTGGTTTGGACTCAGTCGACTCGGTGGGCAGAGCGATTTCTTCATTGGTTGCCTTTCGGCGCCACGCCTAGCTGAGGAATACTATCTTTTTTGGGGGATGTCCAAACATCGCTTACGGACATGCCATTTGATGGCTTCTGTCTCTCTAGAGAGAAGGTGGACTCAGCACTAGAGGGCTTTAAGGGCTATGGCCAGGTACTTGGGCCTCTCTATTGCACCTTGCCACCCCCACTCCCCTTTTCAACTCTTTTGTGGCCACAAAAGTCTTCAGCCGTGCCAATACTCCCCCAGTTACCATGGCCAATAGGCTTTCACACCTTTTTGTGGCAGACAACGCTGTTCCCACAGACCAAGTGGGAAAGGTAGCCTGAGGTCAGTCTAGTCCACCACTCGCCTGGCAGCCACCATCTCCAAGCCCCTTCAGTTTGCCCGCCTCCCATCATGGCCATCCAGTGGGGGGTAAGATATGCCATCACATGCCCCACTGGAGGCCAATAACATCAAATCATTGGGTACTACTGATGATCAAAGGCACTACTCCATTCCCTTTGTGGCTGCCCCTCCACCCATGCCACACACTTACGACCAATAGCTTTCGACCTTCCTCCAGAAGTCTGTGATGTTATTCTGGCGTCCCTCCATCAATTCGGTATACGTCTGCTGATGGGACAAATTTGTGGATTGTGTGTATCAAAAAGCATTGATCCTCTTTCTGCTCCTCTTTCTCTAGTCCTATTTGTTCTTTCTTTGGCCCAAAAGGGGTTTGATTTGGGCATAGTTAAGGGCTATCTTTCAGCCATTTCGGTGTTTTTATGGTTCCACGTCAACGTTCCTTATTGAAGTCACCCGTTGTGATGAGACTCCTCGATGGTTTGCGACATATTTTTCCCCCCAGGTCATTCCTCATGGCCAGTGAGACTTGAACCTGGTCCATGCTTTTCTGATGTGTGCTCCTTTTGAGCAATTACACAGTTGCCCGTTTTGGTTAGTAATCATCGAATCCGCCTTTCTGGTGGCATTACATATGCCAGGAGGGCCAGTGAGTTGCAAGCTTTCTTAGTGCACACCCCTTGTGATAGTCTATATCCTGACAAATGGTGCTCTTGACATGTGCTTCATTCCTCTCGAAGGTAGTCACCCCTTTCCATGTAGTCTGGATAATCACCCTGACTACCTTTTTTGCCCCACCTCATCCTTCTTAGGAAGAGGAGAGACTCCAATGTCTGGATCCAAAAAGACAGTTGTCATTCTACCTTGACCGCACAAAAGCATTCCGGGTGTATAACCAACTCCTTGTAGGCTACGCTGGGGACAAGCAAGGGAAGGCTGGGCAGTAATAAGCCGTCTCCTGGTGGATTGTGCTCTACATGAAAATCTTCTACGCGTTGGCCAAAAAGCAATCACCTGAGGGCTTGTGTGCTCATTCTACAAGACCCAAAGCTGCGACCACTGCATTAGCTTTCAGAGCTCTAGTCTTGAACATCTGTCTGACTGCAAAGCCTGCTTCACCGCACACGTTCACAAAGCACTACTGCCTAGATAGTCAGGTATGTCGGGATGGGTATTTTGCTCATTGGGTCCTGCAGGACTTTCTGGTCTAAGTTGGGTTTGCAGACCCGCATCCGGGGAATCATGGCTTGTGTATCTTTTCTTAGGTAAGGAATCTGTGGCTAGAAGTCTGTATCAGATGAACAAGTTACTTACCTTCCGTAACACCTCATCTGGTGTAGACTCTATCTAGCTGCAGATTACTTATCAACCCTCCCATCCTCCCCATTCTGCGACCTGGTTAACGAATGAGGACTCCCCCTTGCAAAGAGCCCTAGCAGCTCACACCAGTGGTCAGTCTTCATCATGGCTTCTTGCTCCTGGCATGGAAATTCATGAAAATGAATTGACGTCAGTGTGCCGAGGTGGCGGCAATATAGGTACACATATATAATTTCTGGTGTGGATGACACTTACGTGGAGCCAAACAATGCCACCTACAGGCATGCACGAGTACTGCTATAAAGTTTCTGGATCTAGTCTGACACCAGGGAATAATTCTAAGGTAAGAAATCTGCGGCTAGATAGAATCTCTATCAGCTAAAGCATTACTGAAGGTAATTAGCTTGTTCATTACATGAATTTCACACACCCCTAACCAAGACACTGTACTGCTGATAGACTTTAACACCTTGGCTGCTAGGGGGCTTTCCCCTCCTGTGCTGATCCTTGATGAACCCCATTGTTCATGACAAGGTCAACTCGTCAAACGCACAGCGCAGGTAACACCCATGACGAGCTGACCTTGTCATGAGCATGGAAGGGGTTAATATTTGGGGGACCTGTCTTTTTCCCAGCTTGAAAGGTACGAACAATGAACGCAGCTGCAGCAATTAGAGATGGTGTAAGTATGGTAGGATGTGCCATATAAAAACAAGCACTGGAAAACCCAGTAGGTCTAGAAGTTTTATAAGTGAACATGATTGATGATTGACTCACTATTTTGTGGGTGAAATTGTTTGGATGGGTGAATGGGTAAATGTGATAATGGGCTAATGGTTGGATCAAAGAGTCAGAGAATGGATGGATGATCGCGTAAAGGAGTGAATGCATGGATAAGTATAGGGAAAGTGAGTCCCTGGACAATGAATGATTGAATAATTTAAAGCATAGATGGGTGAATTGTGAGCAAGCACATGAATCGATTAATGAGTGAGAGTATGGATGGATGAAGGCAGGCTACAACACTACGGGCTGAGGCCTTAAATAACAATAGTAAAAGGGTTATATCAATGCCATTATTTACCATTATTAAGTTACTGCAAGCAATACACCTGGACCAAGCAAAATAGTGACAAAAATGAATACAATTTATATAAAGAATTAGCAAGATTATGCTAGTGCAAGCATTAAACCAATGGTGGCACTAGTGCATCAAGAATGTCTATAATGTGCCAGTAATTACTGCCAATAAGGCAGTCCATGTATTAGGCAAGAGTAAGCTCCATCATGCCAATAATGGCCACCATAATGAAAGAATGACCACAATTAAGCATGCTCAGATTTTCCCCATAACTCAGTATGGCATGTTAAGGTTTTCAATCAATCAAAAGAGGAGGAACTGGTAGCAGTTAAGGTCCAGCACCCATGTTCCCATCTTGGAATACATATTTAAAAGTGGAGGTAAATTGGAGTTGGAAAGTATATTAAGTAGGGAATCTTCTGTATTGAAAGATATAGCCCTCACACAGCCAAATGGGTGCCATGCTTCATCATCGGGCTTAGCTGCTTATGGAGCCGGCACTTCATTGCCCTACGGGCCCCGGGGAGTGCGCTTTTGCAGAGATGTTCTCTTTCAGCCGTGATGATGAGTGCGGGTATGTGGGGATGGGATATTATGTGTAGTGAAGTGTGTCTTAAAACTATCTTAGGGGTACCATTACGTTTTAATCCATGGTCCCCTTGGCAGGATTAAAAACAGGTGGGTGTAGATTTTCTAAGGGGTGTTACAAACCATGACAATCTCAGTGTGTGATCAAAAGGTCGACATATTTCACGCCTGTGGGGTCCAGGAGGGATCCATGGTGTTTCTTCAGGACCAACTGAGTAAATTATCCCTACCCTACACCAGAGCAGGATGTGTGACTTGATTATAAAAAGGTTATTTATAATGATCTCTGGGGATGATTAAGGTCCTTTGTACATACATATAGACTCACTACTAGGATCTCAATTTCCAACCTGGAAAAGAGGAGGGAAAATGGTGTGGACAGAAGAGTTACATGTATGCAATTATACATGGTGAATACCTTCATCAGATATATAGATAGATACTCCTAATCATGTTTCATATGCTGGAATTGTGTAACAAAATGTGCTGGGAGCCCAATAGTGGCTCCTATGTGACTGGTGACACACACATCAAAACAGATGAGTAACATAATGCATGTAGCAGCCAACATTGCTGCAAGACAGAAAAACACATCAAATCAGGCAACAATGCTCCCACATAGTATTTTTTCCCACCTAAGGGTTGGGATTTCTCTTACCCTGCTGCTGTAATAATAGGTGCGCCTTACATCAAGGCAGAGAACTAACTGCATGTTAACTACGGCTTCAACTGTAAAATACAAATGAATACAAATAAAGTAAAATCGGTTAAACCAGGGCGATTGCACCAGGAAAGCACGGAGCGTAGTGTCATGGTTTTGATACTTACATGGCCTGACGCGGAGATTAGCACATAAGCTGCCACCGCAGCCACCACTGCCATCACCACCGCCACCACCACCACATAAAAGCCAGATGAAAAGAATTATATTTAAGTATTAATAATTTAGGGGCATGTCATCAACGGCCAGCGATATTTATCGCTGGCCATATTTATCGTGCAGAATAATAACGCCGCCTGTCGCCAGATTATGTCGGCCGGTGAGCGCACTGTCAGCAACGCGCTACACCGACGAGATAGAAGTCCCTGCAATAGCGGTGATAAGTGGCAGTATCGCAGGATTAGCTGAGATAAGAAAACAGCGATCCTGAAAACAGAACTTATGCTTTTCGGTGAGGCCAAGTTACTATGGGCCCCAGATTGGTGGCCCACCGAGTTAGGACCATTACCCGAGCCAAAACTTGTGATCAAAAACCTTGGTGTACGGTTGGAGCAGGAGTTAACATTTAAACAACAGGGAAATCACATAGTTGGGACCTGCTTTCACATGATTGGCCTTCTTCATAAGGTATTTCCTCTTCTGCCTGGCTCCTCTAAAAAGACCTTGGTGCAGGCGTTGGTATTAAGTCGTATTGACTACTGCAATGGCCTTTTACCATCTGCTAACGAAGGAGTACTAGATAGACTTCAAGTAGTGCAGAACACTGCTGCCAGATTGGTTTTAAATGCTCCCCCTAGAACTCCTTCCAAGCCCCTTCTGGCCACGCTCCACTGGCTGTCTATCCGTCAGAGGATTAAATTCAAGGTCTGTTGTATTGTCCATAAAGGACTCCATGGTTTAGGGCCCTCCTATTTAGCAGAAAAATTTGTTTCGTATGGTCCTATGAGGTGTCTACGATCTAGCAATCAGCTGCTTCTGAAGGTGCCTAGGATAAAAAAGGCAAGACAGGGAGGCAAGGCGCTGTCTGTCATTGGTCCTACGCTCTGGAATGATCTTCCTCTTTCCCTTAGACAATGTGTGAACCATTACAGCTTTAGAAGTAAACTGAAAACTTCTTTGTTCCAGTGCTGATTTGAAATTTCTTGTTCTCTTATTTCCTTTGGCACTACTGACCCTCTGTGATTACCTATCTGTCTTTGATACTCTCCTTTTTTCTTTGTGCTCTTTTGTCTTGGTCATTTGTATGCATAGTTACCGTTTAGGAAGGCTCCAATAGCGCAGAGATACTCCCTTGTGGAGTCGATTCTAGCGCTTTACAAACCCGCTAATAATAATAATAATAATTGGTGATAGGGAGATGTGGACTCAGCATGAGGATCCACCTCCCATGTTAAACATGGCTAAGTAGGAAAATTATCAGGTGTTAAGAACCGGCGATATAGCCGGTTAACACAACTTTTAAAATTGCTAGGCCGGTTAGCAATACCCTTGCTGATAGTTAGAACATGTGTTAGTGATTAATTCTGCTGTATTTCTCACGGGAACGTTTACCTCGCATCTCATTAGCGATGCAAGGTGAGGCGCACAGGAAATGGGCGAAGAAGCATGGAATCACGTGTTAGCATGTCCTTGATGATATTGCAATATAATTATCACCGCTTTTCGCCCAAAAACGGATGCTAAAGCAGCGATAATTATATCGACAGCCCTTGCTAATATGCCCCTTAGCTTTCATATACATTTAAAAAAAGACGAGGAAACTGCTGGCGTTCATCTATTCTCACTTTCCATACAACATAAAGCAATATGAAAACGCGAATAAGCCAAGTACAGAGTTGTGATGCATTTTTTATTAAATTTTTTTCTAGTACAAGCTATATTTCCTTCAAGTGCCCTCCTACCCAGGTAATAGACCCTTGTTTACAGCTCTATGACGAGGTAGACAATGCGTCCAACTGGGACCCAGGTCACGATAATCTCTTTAAGCTAGCCTGTATTTGTAGTCAACAACTCTGTGAATTCTGGGAATTGTAGTTTTGTGTTCCTGCGAAGCCGGAAAATTTGCACTGAAACTTGGCCCTCAGGACCATATCTCGGGTGTCCTCCTTTATAGACCTCCTGGGACCCTGGGAAATTTTAGACCAAGTTTACAAGAACATCTTGCCCATTTAGTGCTGAGACATAGGAAGGTCCTCCTCCTGGGTGATCTATATATTCACTTTGATGATATCCAGCTAAAGGAAGTCACCGACATGAAGCAGGAATTACGAAATACGAATCTGGTTCTAAAAAAACCTAACACCCACTCATATTCATGGCCATTTATTGGACCCGGTGTTCGCCAACTGGGAGGGCATAACCACGAATACTCCTAACCCACTCCCCTGGACAGACCATATTTTAGTCCCTTTTGAAATTAACACTGTAAGCAAGCTTTCCCCCCAATTGAGTGGCAATAAGAGCTACCCATACCGCAAATGGAAAAAAAATTCTCAACCCATTTTTAACAAGATGCTAAGCTTAGGTGGGATGCCGGGAGGCACAGATAGTGAAAGTGCAAATCTAAACTTAGAAACCCGAATCCTTGATGCCCTGAACAAGGTAGCCCCTCTATCCACGGCCAAAAAAGGAAACAGAGCTAGGAGATTGGCACCATGGTAATATAGATCTGCAGTCGGTCAGATCAGAGTGCCAAAAGCTAGAAAGACTTTGGTGCATGGATAAGAATGATTGCACTAAACTTCAATACAGAACAGCCCAGAGAAGCTACCAAAAACAGGTCAGAGCTGCTAAAGCAACCTTCTATGGAAACAGAATTAGCGAGGCAGACTGCTCATCTAGAGAAATCTTCAAAATCTATAAAGAAATCTCAGTCGTCTCACTCTCCAATACTCCGGAAGCTGATTCCGTCATGGAATGTAACAAGGTGGCAGAATATTTTGCCAACAAGGTTAAGAAAATATACAGCTCTTTCTCCACATATCCTGTGGCTGGAGAAACCTTCACAGAACTGAAGGAACTAGAGATGGCAAATTCAAAACCGAGGTTAGAATGCTTTACCGTACCACCCAGTAAAGAACTTGCAACCATCTGTACTAGCATAAAATCGGGCTCTCCTCGTGACCCCGCTCCTTCAAGGGTTCTGGGCACTTGTATAGCTACTTTAGAACCGTACATCCGCCATGTCCTTGCAACATCCTTTGACTCCCAGACCCTGCCAAGAAACTGGAAAAAGGCAATTGTACTACCTATTAGGAAAAAACCCAATGTAAGCCATGATGTCCTGGAGAACCTACGACCTATCTCTCTGCTACCCTATACCGCTAAAATTGCAGAGAAAATTGCAAATGTGCAATTGATGGCATTTGCGGAGAAGAATAATCTCCTACACCCCTCCCAATCAGGGTTCCGAAGAGGCTTCTCTACTGAGACGGCCCTATTAAGAGCCACCGAAACTCTACGCCAAGGAGCCGACGCAGGCCTAACCATGGCACTGGTCATGCTAGACCTTAGCGCAGCGTTCGACACTGTAGCACATATCACCTTGCTACATTGTCTGAACAGAGGAGGTGTGACTGATAGAGCACTCGGTTGGCTTAAATCGTTTCTGACAGGCAGAAGCTTTCAGGTTCAACGTGGCTCATTTCAGTCTGAAGAGTGGGTATTGGAACAGGGGGTGCCACAGTGCTCTGCTTTAAGTCCTACCCTTTTTAACTTATATATGGCCCCCCTGGCTGAGTTAGTTCAATCGTTCGGCGTAGAGATTGTATCCTACGCCGACGATACACAGCTCTTACTCACCCTCACCCAAACACCGGCTGCTGAAGCCAATAACTTCAGAGCCTGTATGCAAGCACTGGCCACTTGGATGGATACGCACTGCCTTAAATTGAATGGATCCAAGACAGAAGTCTTGGTGGTTGGTGGTGATCAACGGCTTTGGACATGTGATTGGTGGCCAAGCTGTTTAGGCGATATGCCTACACCATGTACTGAAGCCAAAAACTTAGGGATATGGATGGATCCCACACTCTCCTATGAGACACACATCAACCGTTTAGTAGGCAAGTGCTTTGGAGTCCTAAAGACTCTCAACAAAACCCTAGATCTCCTTCCTTTGGAGGCCCGGCGTACTATGACCCAGGCACTGATTACGTCACGCCTCGACTATGGGAATGTCCTTTTCCTGGGAGCTTCTAATAAAAGCATTGGACAACTCCAGATATTGCAAAATGCTGCAGCCCGCCTAGTGCTTAAACTCCCACGAAGAGCCAACTCTAAAACCACCCTGGATGCCCTCCACTGGCTCCCAGTGAAAAAAAGAATAAAGTACAAAGCACTCCTAATATGTCATCAGATCATCTGGCATAAAGCCCCCAGCTATCTGGCAGGTCTGGTTACCAGGTATGAACCACGCAGATCACTTAGATCTAGCGGTATGGGCACGCTTGTGACCCACTGCTACAGGAGAGAAAAAATGGGAGGTCGCTCCTTCAGAGTGGCGGCTGTCACAGCATGGAACAAACTTCCCATCCATCTCCGCCTGGAGCCTTCAGAAACCATTTTCCGACGGCAACTTAAAACTCATCTGTTCTCCTTATAGCTTACTTAATGCCCCATGCCTCGCACTGTCCTCTCCCCCTAAATGAGTATTCTCCTCTCTCTTAGCGCGGGGACACGCCGAGATGGCATACTTTTCCATGCGCTCTATAAATGTCTTTATTGTTATTATTTTTCCTCATTATATGGATGGTCCTACAAGTCAAAGCAGAGCGAGTGGTGTAGAATCAAATCATTGGACTGTCTGAAGTTAAGGCAGATTGCGTGTGCAACTCTTGCTTAATAAAAGCGAACTAGAGATGTGACATTATTCCCTACAGAGTAGCAGATAGAGATGGGTGAAATAACAAATTAACAGAGAGCAGAGGCAGTGCCGAGACAATGGTCTGGCTTGTGTCTAAGAGCCCGTGCACGAGCCGAGCCCTGAAAATATTTGGTGTATAACTCATGCAACAAGGATCAGGTAAGAATACGATAATGTCTCTTCAAAATTAATTTCATATGGTACAATTCAGAAACTAGATTGGTATCTCTTTCTCTCACCTGTTTTACATCAGAGCAGGGCTTAATTTGTAAATATTAGGTGCCATGGCCCTGACCAGGAGACCACTGCAGTTTGCATCACCCATTGCCCGATCATCACGGCCAATGACGGTACAAAAACAAATACTAACCATCTCTCTCACCTGCAAGTGCGACAGTTCATATTATTCCAGGCCCCCAAAGCTAAAGGAATGGCTGGGGAGGCAGGTATTACATTTTTTAAATATATATTGTATTCATAGACAACCGTTGTTTTGCTCATCTCTAAAGCAGTGCCTTTAATTTAATTATTGTCACATGAGGTTATGTCCTCAGTGGCAGGTAGAAGCTGCATGAAAGCTCAGGTCTTTTTGAGCTTGAGTATTCAAAAGAATGTAGCACCGAGCCAGAGCTAGGCATCTGACTCCAGGGTGGCTTGAGCTTTCAGTGGCTTGCCTACCTCTAGTAGCAGGATAGGTGATGTGAATTCTGTCCCTGCAGGACATACATTATCTGTGCTGAACACCACTCCCCTCAGACTCCTGTGCTACAGGGCTGAGAGATGTACTAATATAATCCATTTTTAGAGTTACTTTTCCCTATTTTCAGAATCCTGAAGTTCGGTGCAAGGTACAGAGGTGTGAACCTATTTGGCATGGTTCACACAACACGTGTACTGATGACACGCATACGGTCTATCTAAGGTCATAACCTACATCTGTATGGCTAATTTACAAAAGGATCCAATTAAAGAGTGTACAACTTTTGTATGACTATTTTAAGTTTGTGAAAATCATAAAAAAATCTATGTTATGTAGACTACACATCCACAATGTTAGTACATTCGAAAATTTCCTGAAATATGTTTGGAGGTCTTTTTCCTTATTAACTGTAATAACTTTTCTCCAACATCTCTATCTTTCCTGGAAGCTCTGAGAAAATTGTGGTACTTAGCAGAGCTGTGAAAAGTTTTAAAATTCACTGTTGAGGCGGGGCATAGCAGACAAACTTTGAATTTTTGTGAAGTTTGCATTTTGCTTGACTTACAAACTTGGCCTGTGTGACAGGTCTTAAGTAAAAAAAAAGTGTCAGAATATATTCATGGTAGGAGAATGCCTCTTTTTGCATGGTCATCGCTATTTTTGTTGACTGGTGCTGCTGCTTTTTTGACTCTGCACTGGGACTCTACTAACCAGGCCCAAGAGCATGTGCTATGAGTCCTAAAACATGTTGAACTGGCTGTACTCCTAATTGGCACATTTACTTAGTATATGGTACAAATGTATGCACAGTTTTAAAATTGCAAAGTCAGCCTGTCAAAATAACTCATTTTGACAGGCCTAAAACCTCCTTTTAAATATTAATAGGTCTCCCCTAAGTAGGCCTTAATTCCCATAAGGCAGTGTTCATGGTATTTAAAAGTAGGACACGTAACAGGTTAGCTGTTCCATTGGAAAGCACTGGTATACATTATTAAACTTAATACACTTATCTCTGTCTAGGAAACATTTGCAAACTTAATTCTTGGACTTTTCAAAAGATTTATCACAAAACCAGTTTATTGATGAAGTCAGATTAATAAAAAATATTTTGTAATGGTTACTTTTAAAAAGTTACATTTTCCCTGTCTAAAGCCTTGAGAACCCCATTTGCATGAGCTTCCTCATGTAACAAGGAGCTGAATAGCCTCTTTGATGAGGTGTGAATTTTTTCCCAGAGCTGAACACAGGCCTTCGGTGAGGAGAGATGTTCTGTTCTTTAGAAAGGTTGACCATCTGGGCTGTGCCCAGGAACTTAATTAAACTCAAAGCGTCCTACCCTGTCACAGGCAGATGCAGTTAACAGCTGAGTCTGCCCACTTCTTTCTCCCTTTAGTTTGCCAGGATCCTATCCCAGTGGGAGAGGAGCAGCCCCCAGAATCGATTTCGAGTGACCACAGAGGAGATATTTCTTACCTCCAGGGTGGGAACAGGAGCTCTGTACAATGGAAGAAAGGTTCGGCCATCTTGGTTTTTGTTAGAGAGTGGCACTGTGGGATTGTTTGCCGTAGGGTACACAGGAACTGCTGCAAATGTGGTACGGTTACCCCTGGGAACTTTATCTCTATTGGTTTGGCAGACCCCAGGAGTCACTACCACGACAGGCTAGTGCCAGGCATAAATGTGACACTGCTGGGCACCCTCTTTAGAACACTACTGGACTTGCAGAAGAACAGAAGAAGGTTAGCCTTTGCTGTTGAGACCTGTGAGGAGACCTGAAAGGCTAGATCTTCTCCCACGTGCACACAGGGCACAGAAGGGAACTTAAAGGGTCAGTTGGCTGACCTACTGGTATGCTACATTGATAGAACAAGCTTCTAGAGTCCATTTTCTGAAGTTCTCAGCTTACCAGTTCCAACTGGACTTGTCCGGGACCCTGCTGGTTGCTTTTGCTCGAGTGAGGCTTGACCCCCAATTGCTGTTCCTGAGGTTATTGGACCATTGGCTGTCTCAAAGTGTACTCCAACTAACATCCTGATAAACCTAGGATTTAGAAACCTTTTGGCTGCAAAGACCTTCCTAGTACGGGGACAAACCTGCCAAGTCTATCTGATGAAGGTGCATTGTCACTGGGCCAATAATTCAGTTTGCTCACACTCTCAGCTTTGCTGCAGCAGTAAATCTGTTTCAGCAGGATACCATGGAGAAGCTATTCTGCATCCTTCAGCTTTGCCCTGCTAGAGAAATCTGAGCTCCAAAAAAGTGATTATGCCCGGGCATATAAATCTTCAGAAGGCAAAGGTACCAATAGTATCTGCCAGCGACGGACCTTCCATTGGTGTACATTTTTTTTATTTCTCCTGCCCTAAAGTTTCATGCCAAAAACAACAGCTATCTGGTCTCGTAGAGCCTTTCTCTGCCACAGGCTGCTGCTTAACCCAACTGATGATTTTTGACTTCTGTTTTGAAAGTTGAAACTTCTGACCGGGATAAACCTGATTACTGTATCCACTCCATCATGGTTGGTCCCAAATTGCATCTAGGTACTGGTCAGGCACCACCAGATGACGTGGTTGGTGCTTAACAACTTTTTGGTGCTGTTTATTTTGCCCTTCTTCTCACATGCCAAGACTGGAAGCCTTAGTTGTAGACTTGGGGCCAAATTTATTAAGGGCTTGCGTTGCTCTTGCAAGCTGGCGCAGTCCCTTAAATCAACTTTTCTATGACACACAGAAACACCTTGCGTGACTCTGCCGGGAATACTAAATCTGGCGCAGCACAAGGCAGCGCAAGTCACTGTCTTGTGTTACTCTGAGCTGGGAAAGCGTTTCATGATAGAATGTGGGCATTCCCATGCACCCACCCATGTTTTTTTGGCACATTTGTAGACTTATTAACACTAGTAAACCTGGGAATGCTTCAAAATGTTATGCCTTGCCAGGTGAGACGTAACGAGGAGAAATATCTTTATTTCTCCTGGTTATTTCTTCTCTCCATGTGTGCTGCATTCTGCTGCACACATTGGAAAGGGAAACACCTCAGATAATTTTTTTTTTGCAGGAAGGTGCCCCTTCTTACACAAAACAGTCCTGCCTGTAAGGCAAGCACCTGTGTTGGTGCTAGGCTGTACTCAGTGCACCAATGCAGAGGGGGAGCCGAAATGCCCCAAATCTGAGTAGATATTGTGCATTCCTGCCCTCTCCGTTTGACGCAGCACAGCAAGTTGTCTTGCTGCATTGGTTTGTGCCAAATCTTTGTAAATCTGCCCCTAGGTCTCCATATCTAATTCATGATATGAGTAAACTGTGCAGTCACATACAGGGCTTTAATATCTTTGATGGGCCTCCCGCTAATATCCTTGTTGTATTTTTGGTATAAGTTGTCATGGGAAAGCATTATCCTCTTCTGAGGGTTGGGCCAACTACTCCTCCCAATAATCAAGCTAAAGTCTACTATATAAAGTGTATATTTCCCAGAATATATAAACATTTATATTATTCTTATAGATACAAGTTGGAACAGCACTGTTTAAAGTAGTAAAACATCTGGTTTAGATGTTAGACTAAAGAACTCTTCATTTTGAATATTGTCCATTAAACATATCTATTTTCGCATTGATCCAGGTGCCGCCACGTGTTTCACCCCTTTTTGGCTTGCAAGCCCGGATCTTGTTCAAGACTTTGTCTTCCTGGTAATGTCATCTCTTCTTACTATATGTCTCTCGAGAGACGGGACACCATGAAAGGACCGTAGAGATGCAATACTTTCCCCAAGACTGGGCATTACGCCTGAGACTGATTACAGATAGGACAAATAGTTTACAGTACTACAGGAATATGCAGCAAGATGCATCCTCTGGACGCAATGAAGATTGGATAATCATATCTGTGAAGTACTGAAATTGACATATTGGGAAACTGTGTACCCATCCTCAAGGCACTCTGCAGCAAAGTACTCAAAATGAAGATCTCGTGTCCAATGTCTAAATCACATGCTTAACTACTTAACACTGCGCTATTACAACTTTTATCCATAAGGATAATATAAACGTGTATATATTCTGGGGAAAAACACTTTAAATAGTAGAACATACAGTGCTTTAAATGGAAAAATAGAAAATAAAGGTGCAGGTACTCACTAACACAGAGTACTGTTGCCGGTACTTACCCATTAAAAGTATTACACAAGAGCTGAGCAGTGCTGGCACTGTACATTTCAAATGAAAGAAGTGCAGGTACCCATTACCTGGTGTACACCCCCCTTTAAAGCACCGGTCATATGTCACATGCTTGTACAACTGCTTTCCACTTTGTGACTTGTGTAAATTATGGGGACATGGGTAACATTTTTTTTTCCAGTGAATTGACATGCATCATTTTTGATAATTCCTCCAGAGCTGGGCTTCCTATTTATGGCACCAGCGAGCTGATGACAAGGACTACTATTAGGGTGTGATGGTGTGAGAGCATCTCTCAGACCATCCGTTCAGGCCCGAGAGCAGCCCTGGGAGAGTACTACATTTTTGTAGTGGATAAAAACTCCTGTTGAGGCCAGGCCCACATCCAGGAATATTGCATTGTTTCCGTTTCCCTACGAATATCCGTGGCTTTGTATCCACCATGGAGCAAATATGGTGCAAAATAAATCGTTTCATCACTTTTTCCAAAAATAATTATTGGGGTCATACCCCACATCACATACTCCTATGATGTGTGTATCATTTAAACATGATTGGAATCCACAGGGTGGAACAAAAACGCTTGAATGAAATGTGGGTTAAATGTTTTCTCTGTATAATTCAAAAATAAAAGGATGGCATTATAGCAGGCAACAGCTTCCCCCATCCACTAAAATGTAGCCAGAAACTGCTTGTCAACAGTAATTCAGTATTCACCCTTGTTTACTGAGAGTCACTGAGTCCACCCACATGGTGGCGTGCAGCAGAGAATGCACTCTTCATCAGCCCCTTGCATCAAGGCCTAGCATGTATTACGAGAGTGTGGAGGTCACGGAGGCTTCCTGCTAGCAAACACACTGTACATGCCATAAGGTGCAGACAGATGCAGAAAAGTGAGGAGGCATCATGCAGTGCTCAAGAGGCAAATATTGAGGGCAACTATACATCAACTTGGAGTTGATGGATTAAAGGTGAAGAAAGTAATGCCTAAGGCATGGTTCCACCGCCTCAGACAGGTAGCCGAATCCACATGTGCAAAGTGCCCTACTGAGCTGGGGACATTTTTTCGTACAAGGGGGAAGCCAGAAAAATAATATATTCCACTATGAACCATATCCAGATTGACACTGAGTGAGCGAATGAGAAAAACAAGCTTGCCTCTCATTCGGGAAGTTGCCCCCCTAAGGTAGTCTGAAAGCAGGGTAGGCAAATGTCTATTTTACATCTAAATTCTCACAGAATTTGGTCCGAAAAGTAGCAGGCGCGGTGCGTCCATTGGGGCGTAGGGGCGTAGCCCAACTAAGCCTGGACGCACCATGGCAACTGGCAAGCTATAATTCATTCACATACATTATAAAATTCACAATAATGCGCCAGCGCCACAGCGCAGCGCTTCTATTAGTACCGGGACACGGGGACAGGCAATGGTATGCGTTGCGGAGTGCGCAGGGGGTGGGGGCGGGGCTGCTGGTCTGCTGCAGCTTCAGTGACAGTCTGCAGCAGGCCAGCAGCACTTTGCGCATGAGAATGCTAGGGCTGTGACTTGCCCGAGCATGCGCAACAAACACCCAAAAAGTTCCGCAGTGAGAGAGGGTCCGAAGGGGCCGGGGGTGCTGCTACAGCCGGGCCCGAGGTTTACACAGGGCTTCAGGGGGAGTACTCAGTGTGACCCCTCAGCCAATCCTGGCGCTGCATGCAGCGCCAGGATTGGCTGGTCCACCTCGCAAAATCCACTATTGGATGCCATGCGTGGGTGGGGGCACACTGCTCAGAACTGCATAATCATGGCCAATCACTGTGTGACTTCAGCATGAAGCCATGCAGTGATTGGCCAAATTCGGCAGGACGCGCGCGCCGTGACGTCGTTCTTAGTAGTAGTAGTTTGTTCTGTGTCATCGTCGCCACGGCCCACGTGCAGAGCCGGCATCAGCCCAGCCAGCCCAGCAGACGTCCGACGGTCCACACCACAACAGTCACGTCACAGTGACAGACACAGTATTGAGGTGGTGCTGCATATAATGTTATCAATTCGGCTGCGGTCCGGATTTATTTCTGTTGCGTGTCGCAGCCTGTAATATTAATAAATTAATACGGGCCAGCCGTTTTACACTTCAGACATGCTGCTGTATGGGTATTTTGCAAGGCGTGGGACTCGGGAGACTGTAATCTATCTCATATATGTTGAAGGTTTTATTGCACGTTGCCTGAAGACTTCAGTGCTTCTTTGCACATTTTAACACACAACACACACTTAAAAAATGTGTTACTTTACAATTCCCTAAATTGTGCTCATTTTGGTCCCACTCAAAGAAAGTACAAGAATTCATGATAACAGCAACTTTCCCAATAGCATTTTGAGCATTTTGATTTCAATCAGTACACGTTACAGGATAGCGCAGCGCCTCAAATTATCTCAGGATGAAAATTGAAACTTTTCAAATTAACTCAGATGTTACTTTCAATGAACTTTTGTGATCTTCTGTGAAGGATTAAAGTAACAGAAAACCTGACACCTGTAAAAAGCATCGTCGCCACTGCAATGAAACCTAACTTTTAAGAGAACGCTGAGATCAAAAGCGATAATTAACAGACCCTATCTCTGCCACAACGTGTGTTGTGCCACAGAATATGTGCCCGGGAGCCTAGAGTATGTCTCGCTTGTCACTGGTTACCAGATTGGGCACCCCATCATTGCCCGCAAAGCTCAAATACACCTTTGGCTATCCAGATAGCACTTCCTGGAGCAATGCCTATATTTGAGGGAGGAACAGTAGATGCGTGGTCTCATATTGAAGTTGAGTGAATGTGTTTCATGTCATATTCTCAGACTTGAATGTGTGATCTACGTATTGAATGCACTGTGTGGTGCCCAACCCTCCCCCACATGCCCTGCAGTTTTAAACTCTCTCCACCAAGACCACCATCTCCCTCCCCTTCAAGAAAACCTAAAATGCTTCACAAACTCAAGGGGAAAAGGGGTCAATACTGGACATTCCACATTTACATCCAGGGGCATCATCAACTACCAATTTAGCAGCTTAAAGGGTGGGTGACACTGAGCAGTTCTGAGTAACATGAAACATGTAATTGTTTGTTTATAGCTGATCTTAGTTTGATCAGAGACCGCTAGTTTCCAAAATGATGCTCATAAATACCACTGTAGGAGAGCAGTATAACGACTTTATGAAGCGATGGAACAAATGGCACAAGACAGCCTCAAAGGAAGAAAGATAAGTGGGGATGAGAGATGGATAGATGGGGAAAGGGGTGGACTGGTGGATGGATGATTGGTTGGATGGGCAGTACAATGGACGATGGATGGAGAGAATAAGCGGATGGATGAAGAGAAGGATGCCTCAATAAAGAGACTAATAGTTGGAAGCATTTAAAAAAGGAAGTATGGGTGAAGATAGAGATGCACAGGCAAAAGCATGAATGTATTGGTGAAGAAAGGAAGAATGACAGCTGCAGAGAAGGAAGGATGGGTGAACGAAGGGCAGCAAGAATAAAGAACTATTAGAAAAATTACAAAGGTTATTAAAGGAGGTCGGAAACCGATAGAAAAAGAAATATGTGTCGAAGGACTGAAAGGACGAAAAAGACTGAAAGGGTGATGGGGCAGGAAATATGTTTTAGAACCCCCGCAGGGGGAGCTCTCCCTCTAAGCCTGTCTGGGGCATATTTTCTTTTTCTGGCTACTCCCTTGTTTACATCAAATATTTTTACTCTGTAATAATTTCCCTGTACGTGCTTAATGTACTTAAAAAGGCAGCCTAGTGCATGACTTGTAACATTTTAGAATGCATCATGTGTGATGTTTCAGAGGATTTTCTATGCCTTTAGAGAGGCAAGCTGCCACGCATAACTATTAAAAGATATCCATGAGCTGAATAATGGTGTGTAACCCCTCCCCTGCTGATGACGGAACCGCTCCGTCATCAGCCGCGGTGGCACTGTGCTGATGACGGAGCGGTTCCGTCATGGCCCGCCTGACACGCCTGCGCGGCGCAGATTCCGCGCCTGCGCTGGGCGTTCTATTGAGCGGGCGGGGCCATGACGGAACCGCTCCGTCATCAGCACAGCACCACCGCGGCTGATTCCGCGCCTGCTCTGGGCGTTCTATTGAGCGGGCGGGGCCATGACGGAACCGCTCCGTCCTAAGCACAGCGCAACCGACACTGGTGACGGAGCGGTTCCATCACCAGCATGCGCCCGCCGCATTTCCGCCCCGCCCCCTTAGCACTGCGGCGAAATAGCCGCCGCAGTGAAGGGGTTAAATTACCATCAATGTCCATGAAGTCTTCCTACACACTCCTTTCACATTTCCATTTTATATTTAAAATGCATTACCTTAATCAGTCCAGTTTGCGCCTTAGGCAAGACATCATGGCTCACATTAGAGGCTTTTACAAGTGTGAATGTATGAAGCTCTGTGGTTATACTGAATAAGCAGCTACCTATGTTATGCCATCTATTAATGTAATAACTGCACTTTCTCAATTGCTTTATTAACCTTTCTGCTTTCTCAAATTTGCTTGAAAATGCATGATTTTTCTTCTTTTTGGGGTTCAGTCTCGCTCGCTGCGCTTGCTCGCTACGGTGCTGTATGCAAATCACTTTGCGCCCCACCACTTTCAAATGTCACCCACCGCCCCTGGTAGAGAGCCTGTTCAGGAAGTTCAGCAAAGAGTCTTATGATATAATAAAACTCATCAATGCCTGTCTTCTGTGGCTAAACCTACTCAGAGATGTTAAAGGTGTCACTACTTACCAAGAAGTTTCTTTAACTTAGCCACCTAGTAGAATTATCAGGTATGAAAGGAGAATTAAAACTAAGTACAAAATGATACTGTACAACATTGTTTGGATGACTGCACCCACGAATACAGGGGCAGTCATATTGTTCCTAAAACACACACCTGAAGAAGGGGAATGTATGGCTGGACGGACCTTTTATTCCACTGAACATTTCCCTAGTGGTCTGGAGACCCTCGAGGATGGTTTTTAGGGCAGGGGTCTCCGGGTGTCTGTGTCACCTTGTCCAGCTCCTGAGTTTATTGCAGCAGGCACATTGGGGAGGCTTCAAGAGAGAAAAAAGAGACGGAGGGAGGAGGAAAGTAGAGAGCGAAAGCAATCAGAAAGGGGGAAGGGAGAGAGGAGAGCAAGAGAGACAGGGCACAAGTCTTAAATAAAAAGAAGTGGGGGACTCACCAACTTAGGCAATATGCAAGTGACATCAAGTTGCGTGACATCGCACGTGACATTACAGTAATTGGCATCACAGGAAGTGACATCACAACCGATGCCTTCACAAGAATTGACATCAGATCCTTAGACCTCACACATATGTTTAGCAGGTCTATCATGAGTACATTTGTGAGCGTTATGAATATACATGCAAGTACTCCTGATTTAGTCAGAAAACACATGCTTTTGTAAGTTACACATAAAAAAATGTTGTCTTTTGTCAGTGTAAATCTTTCTTTACTCAAGGATTGAACAAACTAACTCCATGCCTGCCTATTCCATCAGGCATATTCCATATGCAGCACATTGAATGTGGATGTGATTGCTTTAACCTCTTGAACTCTCAGCAGAGGTGAGACTGACCCCATATGCAACATATGCTTACTCAGCCCTACCCACAACTTAATGTGTTATGGGAACCTGTACTCCTTTTAGGAGATTGGGGCTCATTTTTCACCAACTGACCATGACCAGAAACAAGATAGAAAGTCAGAAATGGAAGATGGAGAAAGATTGGAAAATAACTATGAAGGCAGAAAAGGAGATGAAAAAAGAACCTGCAAGAATAAGCAAGTGTACAGTTGTGAAAGAAAAAGGTTATGGCAACCTTGGCATTCAGCAACAGGACCCTAAGAAAAGGTTTGGGGCTCTGCATTTATGTTTTTACAAATTACATGATGCCACTCAAAAAGTCTCTTCCACATTTAGCAGCAGACATCTCTGATGTTCTTATTGTTGGCATAACTACACCTAAACCACATTCACGAGTGCCAACTGACAGCTCACCCTGAAATCAGTGCAACCAGAATACCCACACAAAGAATGAACAATATATTTCATAGTAAAAGGTATCCGCTCCACGTCAAACTAAGTGCAAGCAACCCAGTATCAAAGAACAAGGAAAAGGCACATGCAATTCCAGTCCCAAATAACAGTTTCAAGAGAATATTGGCCTTCAAAAGGAAGTATTGCCAATTTGCATAGAAAAAATACTCAAGTGGTGCAGGGACATCGAGAGACACCACAAACTATAGCAATTCATTAGAATCTACACTAGACTACGTCGCTAATAGGAACATTGATTATCCTAAACATGTTACACTGCTAACATGGTGACAGGGGATAGCTTGCTTGACCTACTTGTTTACAGTAACACTGACCTATGGGCTCACCTACTCACTGTAACTTTATCCTGAAGACACCAGCCCTAAGTAAGCAAACATGAGCCTTCATTTCATACATAACATAGCTCTGAATTACATCAGAATCACAGACATAAGAGCATTATAACAACAAAGCTACCCCGTGTTATAATACAGTACATCACACACCTTGCAGCATCACTGCAGTAGGTAGGTGCGAGAAAGGCTAAAGACAGGACCATCCATACACTGGCAGAGTAGCAGCTGGCAAAATTTAACAGGGCCATTTCCAGCACTCTCGAATTTCCAGCGCTATAATAAAGCAACTTGTTTTCCTTTTAAGGAAAATAGCTCTTCAACATTTAGCGACTGGAACGTGTAAATGAAGTACATGATTACACATTTTTGGAAATCATTTTTGTTGTGGTGTGATGGATTTAGATTCTTTCATCCAAAACAGAATTATTTAGGTAATTTAGAAGCAAGCAAGATTATTCAGGGCAGTCCTTATTTGAAGTGTAAAATGCACAGTTGCAGCATCTGCCTATCACACACACTCCAACCTCACGTGCCAAGAATTAAACATAAAGCATTAACCTTTTATGTAAAACAGGAGACACAGGAGCAATAAAGAGATGTCCATCTTATGGCTGAACTGAACAATGTAAAAAGCACAAAACCTGGGACAAATATTGGCTTCCCCCCTGATGAAATTGCGTGATCCTAGGCAAATCTCTGTCTTTTGATTTAATAGGCAGTAATGGCGCACCATGTATAAGAAGAATCTAGAATAGAACAACTAGAGAGTAAGGAAGTGGACCTGGTACTTGTCGCTTCCCCTGGATTATGTACAAAAAACAACGTGGACAAGTCCTTTAACAGGCTAAGGCCATGGTTGTCGACCTATACCTTAATTGAGAAATGCAGACAACAGGTTGTTGTCTTAAGAAACCCCTCACCCACCTACCTAGTAGGTAGCATGCTTCAGCATCGGGGTCCAGCTGGATTGCCGAATGGAACCCAGCTGTGCTTCGACGCCTGATTACAGTGGAGCAGGTTGGTTTGTGAAAAGTGAAGTGCTATGTGAAGTGAACAGAGGAGCGTGTGGATGCCTCCTACCTCTACTGTAGCATCCAGACTTTTGTCATCACCGGGACATAGACGTGTGGCAGGGACTCTGAACCTCCACTCCAGCAAGACCTAGTAAGACTGAATACTCGGCCAACTTGCTGTGACTGACACGCTATGACAGGGAGGCACTTCGACTTTCTCAAAGCAATTGGCTCTGACTGACACGCTATGTTTATTTATTTATTTTTGCAAAGCCATGCAAATGGGATTGAGTTGAAGAACCGGATTAACCCACTTACTGGGTCTTGGCGGCTGGGGAACCGCCCAAGCCTTCCATACCCTTCATTCGTAGTAATATGAGACACAGGAGCCTTCGTCTGCAGGAGGGACCCAGATTTATTCAAATAGCCCAGGCTATGGAACAGAGTCCCAAGCTTGTCAGAAACATGACAGAGGAGGCTGCTGCTGTTCAATCAGGGTAGTGTTTGCAGTTGATAACCAGATCCATACGATGTTTGTAGATGGTGATCTGGTCAAGGCTTGGTACACAAATCATTGTTCACTCAGTTTGATCAAAGCTCGGTCTTTCAGGTCATTGTCCACTCAGCTTGATCAAAGCCCAGTCTTTCAGGTCAATGTTTAATCACCCTGATCAAGGCCCAGCAGTCAAACCATTGTCCAGATAACCTGATCACGGTGTCAAGGATGTTTACCAGGCTGGGAGCATGAGATGGAAAGGATGTACATGCAACAGCTGGAGCCGATCAATTTACACACACCACCATGATCAGCAAGGATGACATCTAGGACCATTCTGTTCTGGAGCTTTATGAGGTGGTCCACTTGCAGCTCTGCAGTGATGTTGGAGAGGGCACCAGCTGTTACTGTGATGGTGGCTTCAAGGACCCTGGTCAGTCCTCGTACAGCCCGACTGTTGGCCATGGGGCCCCAGAAAGGAAGGAAACCTTTAAAGAAGTCCCCGGTTTCCTGGTCTGCTGTATCCTCGGCTGATATGACGCCCCTACGTGAGCGGCGAAGAACACCCTTCATTGACAGATGATAACCTCCATGGGTAGAATACGTTGGTGGAAGGAGGAAGGCCAGATAGCAGGTACCAGACCAGTTACGGGGGAGCCAAGTGTAGGTGGTAGTGCCACAGATGAAATAGGTGTTGGGGGAGGCCACCAGCTTTGGAGGAGATGTGGAGTTTAAAGCTTTTGTGATATCACACGTACTGGTACCAACTTTCTTAGTCCCTAGGCCATGAATGCAGACACAGCCTTGCACATTTATGACATTCACAGTGTCTCGTTCATCACGCAGTATCCTTCTTGTGCGGAATCTGGAGAAAGTTTGTCGATTAGTTGGATTGAATACTACCATCTCACCGAGTTCATCTGGGAATAGTAGCGTTGTGGATGAGCTGGTCGGGAAAAAAGGAGCATTGACATGGCCAGATCTGTTGCGCCGCAAGTCATCCCGAAATGTTCCAAGGGCAGAATTGGCAGTACCATTGACAGTGTAGGCCTCCTGTATCAACATCCACCATGCAAGACAAGACCCAGAGATGGAAAAGGGATAGGGAAAGAATGGTGTACCATGGAACGTGGCATCAGTCCACAAACCCAGCAGTTGGAAGTGTTCATGATCAGCTGGTGATGATGCAACATTTGGATGAAGGTGTTATTGATGAATTCTGCACAGCGGGGTAATTCGTGGGCTGGTAGCGTGAAATACTGGTGTTCTGCAGGAGTTGGGGTAGGAGTTGACGAGGTAACATCGTGGTAGATCAGCAACAGCCAACCAAGGATAGACAGGATGAGGGAGACAAACAGTGTTACCACGGTGGCCATGAAGAATTTACTATGTCGGAGACATATTGTTTTTGGATTCTGGTGTTTTGGACAGCAGCCATTGTGCTTAGCCAGGGACCGCTAGTGGCTGTCTGTGATTGGTGGTTGCTTCACTGGGCGCAGGTGCCAAGGGCCCTATGGCATACCTTAGTCTGACACACCAGCACTACTCTCAGCCAGGGAAGATGACAGCCGTACAGCCTATAGGCACTTGGCGAAGTCAAGGGCAAGCCTTCCCTCGGGGGCGCAAGTTATATCGGTCAGAAGTAGGGACAGTATGGTTGGGAAACAATTGTTCTTGGTGTTGAGCAGTGTTAAGGGAGGGTTCCACCCTTCCTTTCAGTATGCTGTCACTCTCTGCTTCCGTAGATGTAGAAGGCAGTCTGGCATCGCTGAATGGGACAAATGTCGGGACTGTTTCTGTTTCTGAATCTCCTTGTCCTTCCCTCACCCACTGATTATAGGGGAGGGGCAGAGGCACACGCCTGCAGTGTGTCGAATGCACCCAATTCTTCCGACCTTCTATTATCACGGCGGTGCGGATGGCCAGCAACACTTGACGGGGCTGTGTCCAGTGGGGCTTGAGGCTCTTAGTCCGTTGAAAGTTCAGGATCAGGACCCAGTCACCAGGTTGGATAACGTGTCCTGGGCCCTCGCTTTTGTCAGGTATGGCCTCATGCACCTAGTGATAAAGAGTACAAAAGGCATTAGTCAGACTGTCCAGATAATCAGTTAATACAGGATATTCAACATCAGACAGTTTCTTAGGCTGGGGGACACCCCATACATTGGTATGCCTCCCGAACACAATTTCATGGGGGGATAGCCCTATCCTGGTGTGGGCCATTGTTCTTGTGGACAGTAGGGCTAAGGGCAGAGCATCAACCCAAGTGACACCTATCTCGGCTACTATTTTGGCCATTTATTTTAAGGATGCCATTGTACACCTCCACTAAACCTGCTGACTGGGGTTAGCTGCATTAAATTTTTGTTTTATACCCAATGCTGTACAGACATGTTCCATAATTTGAGCCGTAAAGTGTGTCCAGTTGTCACTCCAGACCAAGCAGGGTAAACCGAATCGTGGGAGGTACTCTTTTAATAGCACGTTGGCGGTAGTTATAGCAGTGCAGTCTTTGACGGGGTAGGCCTCCACCCATCGGCTGAAGGTACAGACCACCACTAGGACATATTTCAAATTGTTACATCGGTCCTTCTGGATGTAATCCATTTAGAGGGCTTCAAAAAGGAAGGTAGGAGGAGAGAATCCTCCCTTAGGAGTAACTGTGCCTCTTCCTGGGTTATCCATTTGGCAAATCATGCATGTTTTAACCAGCTTTTCAGCATATGCTGGTATCTTAGAGTTGTACCATGTAGGTTCCAACAGTTTACATATCCCTTTTGTACTAATGTGAGCAGGACCATGAGCCATTGTAACTACTGGTAGCACGTGACTGTCAGGTAACATCCATTGTCTTTCCATAGTCGTACGGACCCAACAACCATCAATTCCCTCCTTTGCTAATTGCTCCTTCCACACCCTTAGTTCCTCAGGAGTAGTATGGGACTTATTATCAATCACACTCTGTGCTGTGTTTTGAACCAAGCCCTTGTCTGCCATCCACCTAGCGGGACCTCCTACATACATTCCTTCCCTTTTCTTAAGAGCTATTTGTCTGGCCGTTTGGTCAGCCAGGACATTGCCTTTCCCAACATCATCTGTCACTTTCTTATGGGCTTTACATTTTATGATGGCCACCTTTCTGGGGAGTGTCAGGGAGACTAACAGTCAGTGAATTAGCGGGCCATGTTGGATCTTGTTCCCATGGGAAGTAAGGAAATTCCTTTCTTTCCACAACCTCCCGAAGTTGTCGGCAACCCGAAGGAATATTGGCTGTCAGTATAAATATTTACTGTCATCCCTTTGCTTAACTCACAAGCTCTAGTGAGGGCCACTAATTCTGCTGCTTGAGCAGAGCACTGCGGAATCTGAGCTGTTTCTACTACTCGCCCTAATGTCGGGAGGGCGTAGGTGGCTGAGGTGTTACCATCTGGCCCTCTGAGCATCAGTTCATATCCTGTGAGTCATGCGCTAGTGAGGTACTGTGTCATGGTGTTATTAAGGGGGGCATCTACAAAATGGGGGACCATCAGAGTCAGGGGGGAGTTCATGACGATCCCCGCACTCTGACAGACCATGAGGGTGGCTGCAGCGGTTGCCCGTAGGCATCCTGGGAGAGCCCTTGCAACAGGATCTAAGGTGGCTGAAAAATAGGCACATCTGAGTCAAGACAGCGTATGCACAGTCGTCTGTCTCATGTACAAAAAGAAAACATTGTTTGTTATAAACAGGAGTACAGAGGACTGGAGCAGTACACAGAGCCTTTTTTAAATCTTGAAAGGCCTGTGCATGCTCTCTAGTTCATGGAAAGGAACTGTCTGATATGTCTTTAGTGGTGAGGGCAAGAAGAGATTTGACCATGGCCGAAAAATTAGAAATCCACTGTCTACTGTATGAGGTTAGGCCTATGAAGACTCGCACCTGCTTTTGTGTTCGGTGGGCTGACATAGCATTGATAATGGCTACACTATCAGCGGTGAGCTGCCTTCCCTCCTTCGAGAGGAGATGACCTAAATAGGTCACCTTCTCTTGACAAAACTGAAGCTTTTTCAAAGAGACTTTCAGCCTGATTCATCATAGACCCGTTTTGCGAGTCTATAATAGCGATTCATAAGGAATCGCTATTACAGACTCGAAAAACGGGATTCATGTAGGAATCACAAAAAGATTTGCGATTCCTACACAATCCTTATTTGCGATTAGCAAATTGCTAATCGCAAATAAGGAATAACTCCCCATTCATTCCTATGGGCCAAAAGGCCCATAGGAATGAATGGGGAGTATTCCTTATTTGCGATTAGCAATTAGCTAATCGCAAATAAGATAGCGATTTAAAGGGTGCCAGGGGTGTCCAAAGGACAAATTGAAACAGGTGTTGCGCACACACATGTCCAAAATGTAATTCCTCGCAAAATAGCGAAATCGCTATTACCGATTTTTGCATTTGGGATGATGAATCCCAAATGCAAAAATAGCGCTCGCAAAGGGCCAGATTCTCAGAATCTGGCCCTTTGCGAGCCAATTTCGGCTTGATGAATCAGGTGTTTCGTGATTATGGAGGGAAAGGTGGCGTAACAAACAGAGAGTAGCTTCTTTGCATGCTGGGGCAGAATTTGCAGCAATGAGGTCATCTACATATTGTAATAGTGTGGAATTATCAGGGAGTTCCAAGGAATGTAGTTGACTTTGTAGGGCTTGACTATAGATACTGGGGCTCTCTGTGAAACCTTGAGGATGTATAGGAATGTTGAAAAAAGCATTCTTCAGGTCTATGACAGAGAAGTGCGTTGCGTCAGAAGGGATCATCGTTAAGAGGGCTATAATGTCGGGGACAACAGGATATTGGGATATTGGTTTTTTTTTAAAGGCTCTTTGGTCAATCACGAATCGGTATATTTTAGGGGAGAGAGCATCTCCATTTGTATTTTTAAGAACGGGAATAATGGGACTGTTATAGATATTGCCGCATGTTTCCTCCACTACGCTCTTGTCCATTAATTCAGATATTATTGTTAAAAGGGCCATTTCTCCTTCCACGGGCAGTCGATACTGCTGGAGGCGGGGGAGTAGTATACCTGCCGGATGCGTACCACATGAGGGGATATGTTGAGACACCCTACATCAGTGTCCGATGATGCCCAGAGGGATGATGGTAAAGACTGCAACTCTGGTGGGAGGGGACCGGACAGGTACATATAGGAAGCTGCTGTGGGAGAAATTGTTAGGGATACACCTTGGGGACTACATAATATGGTTGCATACAGAGCTTTCAGTAAATCCATGCCTAACAAGTTTTCACTGCAACCTGTAGTAAGGACCAAGGGAGCGTCAACATGTGCAGGGCCAATATCGAGAGGAAGGGGTTCAGAGATAGGGCAGGTCACAGGTGTTCCTGCAAAAACCACGGAGACATTCATATTGCCAGAAAGGGGTGCCTCCGGGACTGACAGATGTGCAATACAAGACCTGGTGGCCCCAGTATCCAAAAGAAAATTCTGATTGTTCCCCACAACTGACATTTGAACATACGGGCCCCTTTGATCCACTGCAATTTGCACTCTGGTAATACCCCTTTCCTGGCTGTCCTGTGCTTGATAGGACCCTGTCTCATGAACTTCATCATAATCATCATTGTAATAAGTGCGTGTTGCTTCGTACCCATCAAACCTATTGGCTGGGCGCTGCCGGATGGGAGCGTCATCCCTGGGCCTGCGTTCTTATTCCTGTCAATTGGGCGGGCCATGGTCCCTAGTCGGCCTCCCTTCCCTGGGAGCGTGAGGCCGGGTCTTCCCTGATCGGATGTTTTCAACTAATACAGGACACTCATCTATCCAATGGCTGTACCCCTTACAATAAGCACACTGATCTGTTTGCAGGGCTCCTGTCCATTGAGGGCTGAAGGGGGTAGACTGGCGAGCCCTCAGAGGGGGTTGGGGTTGAGGTCTGAAATTTCCGCGGGCATCGGGACCTCGGGAGGGTAAGCCTGCTGCAGAAGTGCCTTAGTCTTAAGATCCCTAACCTTCTTACTTTCCTTGTCTCTATCTTCATTCTCCCTATTCTCGTGATACTGTGCCATAGCCAAGATACCAGTCATAGTTTGGGCAGACCACGTACTTTCAACTTTCCTAAGCCTGGTGGAGATCTCAGGAAGCAAGTTGCTGACAAACTTATCAACAAATACTGGGCCAGAACCTGGGCTCCGGGGATCCAAACCATAATATCCCTTGTATTCTTTCTCAAAACGAGTAAAGAAGTCAGCCACATTCTCATCTTTTAGCTGCCTGCAGGCGTTTATTTTATCCCAGTTAATGACAGTTTCCGGCAAAAGTGTTTTCATAAACGTTATTATTTTACCGGGCATAGTCAGGATGGCAGCTTCTGGTTTAGTCCCTCCTACCCTTGCTTCTTCCATAGCCTCTAGGTCAGCCCGTATACCTCCCAACGCTACTTCATGGTCAGTATGTCGAATTTTGTCCCAAATTTCAGTGGAGACAACTGTACCAAAAAGTAAATCTATATCCTCAAGAACAAGAGTACCTGCAGATATAATCTGAGCTAATTCTCTGTAAAAGGCAGCCAGATTCTTCCGGGGATCTGGCAAATTGTCCTTTTAACTGTATTACTTCTGACCTTTTCAAAGGAACATGAACCCAAAGCCTGCGCCAGTGTGCCTCAACAGCCCCTCGGCCATTATTTTTGGCATCGGTAAGTGCGTTAACAAAGACAGGGGCCACCTCTCTCATTGGCATAGCTGTTTCCAGAGGGGTGTTGGGAAAAGCAGTCATATCACGGTAAGCCATTAAAGCAGACATAGTGCCAAACAGAGCAGGAACAGAGCAGACAAGAAAATCCCGGGGGCCCTGGTGCTGCTGGACCTCTCCGCGGCATTTGATACCGTGTGTCATGAACAACTACTGTCGCGGATGAGGGATTTCGGCATTCAGGGCACAGCACTGGCATGGTTCACATCCTTCCTTCTAGGGAGGATGCAGAGAGTGCAATTAGGTGACATGCTTTCTACCGCAACTTCGATCACTTGCGGAGTCCCACAAGGGTCTGCTCTGTCACCCCTATTGTTCAACATATATCTACAGCCTTTGATTCTAATGCTTAATCAAATGGACTGCCAGGTATATAACTACGCAGATGACACTCAGATCATCATCCAGTTGGAGGATAGCCAGAATGCTTTTGCTAGACTGCAAAACATTCTGAGAAGTACAGCTAACTGGATGTCCAGAAACTCCCTAAAAATCAATCCGGACAAAACCGAGGTGTTGCCGATTACCATCGCTGGCAACCCTTGGTGTGATCGTTTCTGGCCTGGGGAGTTGGGCATGCCTCCGGAACCGGCGGAGGTGGTTAAGAGCCTGGGCATCCAGGTGGACAGTAAGCTGTCCATGAAAAAGCAAGTCACAGCTGTGGTGGGCAGCTGTGTCGGCCTCCTTCGACAACTCAGGAAAGTTTCCTCGCTGCTCTCTTTTTCCACTCTAAGGAGTGCGGTCTCTGCAATGATTTTAGCCAGGTTGGACTATGGCAACTCACTGTACATAGGACTTCCACAGGGTCTTCTAAACAGAATGCAGACGGTTATGAATGATGCTGCTAGGCTCATTTTTAAGAAACCGAGGAGTACCCAGGCATCCCCTCTCCTGCGGGAACTCCACTGGTTGCCAGTTAGGCAGAGGCTAATGTTCAAAGGGCTCTGCATTGTCCACAAAGCTCTTCATGGAAGGGCACCCACCTATTTGAAATCTCGCCTGATCCTCTATAAACCAGGGAGGGTGCTTAGATCTGCTGATTCCATCTATCTTGTTCAGCCACGCTGTAGACTGACCACTGTGGGTGGACGTGCTTTTTCACATACTCTGCCAGCTATGTGGAACAAATTACCACTGGAACTTCGCAATGAGAAGAAACTAATGCCTTTCCGCAAGAAACTAAAAACTGTGCTTTTCCAGCAAGCGTGGGGTGGCCGCCAATTGTAATCTGGTGCATCCTTTCTATTGTCTAGCTGATCCTAACAAAGCGCTTAGAGACCCCTGGGTTATAGAGCGCTATATAAATCATAATAAATAAATAAATAAATAAATAAATAAATAAACATCCCCTCTCCCTGAACATCGCCTCTTTTTATTTGCGACCTAAGGTCCATTAATCCGGTGGGTATCTGCATAAGCGCATTCTCAAATTTTTGCATGACCAGGGTACACATGTATTCAGCCCAGGTGGTCTGTTCCATAATCGTCCACTGGGAAAAAGTGGACCATATTTCTTTAAAGGCATAAATATTACCGTTACTTATCCAACATTCACACTGTTGCCTCTGTAGGTCATTTTCTCGAAGGGACGAAAAGCTGACTGCAGAGGGCAAGGAGGCCAGTCGGGGGGAATTCAACAATTTATATAAATCCTGCTTAACTGTAGATCACGGGGAAGTAGGAAAAGGGCGTGTAGGGGTAAAGCTGCAGGGGTTGGGCGGATGGAGACTTGTTGTCATTCCCGCAGCAAGGACAGAGTTAGCGGGCGTGGTTGGTGTCATAGGGAAAATCGGGAGGGTTGGTGTGACAGGGAGAACAGTAAGAGGGGCAGTGGGGGCAGGAGTGGGCTGTGGCGGGGGGACATGCGGGGTATGAGGCGTCAGGGCATATGCAGGAGGGCTTTCTAGCATGGTATCAAGCAAGGAATCACCTTCTTCTCCCCCTTCCATATGGCCCTTTCCTTTCTCCTCACGAGCTGGATAACACTTTTGTACCCGAGCCCCATGCTCCCAATCGGCTATTTCAACTGATTTTGTCATTTGATTTTGTAAATTTTCTCTGGCGTGGTCGGCCATTGACATACACTCCAGTTTTCTTTCTTGAGCCTTCTGATTTCTAGCTCTCTGCTTTATCTCTTTCCTCCAAAATTGGATAGAGTCAAACATAGACCAGCGAGTTTTTCTTTGGATCAATTGTTCCTCTAAGTTGGCAAGAACTTGGGAATTAAAGGAGCCATAAAGTGGCCACCGTAATTCTGCATTACTTTGTTTCGTATATTTTACCCAGAATGAGGAAAACATTATGGCAGAAGGGCCATGTTTACCATACATCATATGGCCAGGGGATCCCTTCTGGAGGAAGCGGACAAGCTGCCTCCATCTGGGAGTCCTGCGTACACATACAACAACATAATCTCTTGAACTTACTACTGACTGGCATGCTTGAAAACAGATAACAGACACCAGCGGGTTTTCAAACTCACCTCGCTTGCTTGGCTTTTGCAAAAGTCAATAACAGCAGAATCATACAGAACAGACACCAGCGGGTTTTAAAAAACTCACCTCGCTTGCTTGGCTTTTGCAAAAGCCAATAACAGCTTGGCTTTTGGCAATTACAGAATCATACAGACTTGGTGGGTGATAAGTCAACCCTTACCTTACAGGGGTAGTTCTCTTCTGCAGACATAGGGCTGTGTTCTGCTCCAGAAATTATTTGCTAGGGCACTCCAGCAAGAACGCAGTCATGTAGCCCAGACCGGGTGGGGAGGAACAGTGGGTGAGTCGTTCGGCTTACCGGATTGCAAGAATCCCTTGGGTAGGGTACCTCCGTCGGAGTCTCTCCGTGCACCTCCTCACAGCCACCGGGCCTGACCTTCGTGCTCGTGGACTCCCTGTTCAGGTACTATTTGAAGAACTGGATTAACCCACTTACTGGGTCTCAGCGGCGGGGGAACTGCCCAAGCCTTCCATACCCTTCATACATAGTGAAAGGAGACACAGGAGCCTTCGTCTGCAGGAGGAACCAAGATTTATTTGAATAGCCCGGGCTATGGAATAGAGTCCCAAACTCGTCAGAAACAAGACAGAGGAGGCTGCGGCTTTACTCCGCAGCTTACAAGCCTTTTATACTTTTTCATTCTGATCTTTTGGCTGTTAGGTCATTGTTCAATCAGGGCAGTGTTTGCAGTTGATAACCAGATCCAGACGATGTTTGTAGATGGTGACCTGGTCAAGGCTTGGTACACAAATCATTGCTCACTCAGTTTGATCAAAGCTCGGTCTTTCAGGTCATTGTCCACTCAGCTTGATCAAAGCCCGGTCTTTCAGGTCAATGTTTATTCACCCTGATCAAGGCCCAGCAGTCAGACCATTGTCCAGATAACCTGATCACGGTGTCAAGGATGTTTACCAGGCTGGGAGCAGGAGATGGAAAACAAATCATTTACACAGGGTGTGAGTGTCTTGTGGCTTTCTGGTGAACTGCAAAGAACAGGGGGGGGGGTTGGGTGTGCAACAATTCCTGGGCAGAAATGCAGGCTGCAAGATGGTTGTTGTCGTGTCAGTTAGATTTTCCTCAGGCATCAGCAGAAACGACCAGGTGAGTCGTGTGGAAGTGTTTGACACGAGATGGCAATGAAAAAGCAATGGGGTCCCGGTACAAATGATGCCGATCAGATGAACACTTTTCCTCAGAGTGGAACTGTACATTGCAAAATAGATTTAGTGTCAGAGTTGTGAGCATCCCCGATACAAAATCTGGGCATCAACTTAAACATTTATTTTTCAATGACTCTCTCACAAAGAAATTGGCAACAAGGAGAAATATAACAGTAAACCTGTTCTGCTTAATTGGTTGCAAAGCCTGAATTTTAAAAGATCTTAAGGGGTTAAGGTACCTGCTGCAGACATCTTTGCGTTCCAGTAAATTCGAGAGAGCAATATTAATGGTGAAATAACTCTGACAGTTAACGCATTTGCTGGAAAGATCTGTGTGCTCTTTAGTACCAGTTTTGACTCAAAGTAGCACATAGGGTTATTGTGTCTCCTGCAAAGCACTTCATTTAACATGCATCTGAAAGATTTTTATTTTATGTGGGTGGATAAGCGGGTTACTGCTTTTAACACAGAGATTATTTTGTAACATGCAGTGGCTTTTTAACCCTAATATAGCACAGTGAGCTGTAAAGGATGATATGTGACTCCTGCACATTGTGACCCTCACTGTCTTATGTAACACATACTACACAATGATTCACAAACTTGTATAAGTTATTGTCAATGTAGTGTGTACCTATGACGTAACTCGCTCTGACACCCTGAACTGGAAGAAGTAACGCTATAAAAGAAATAAAAAAAATATTGGTATTTAAAGTGTTATTTTCTGTAAATATTGGGACAGATCAACACACCTGACATTTTTACAGTGCTTTCATGTCTCTTATATACAGGGCTGAACAAAGTCAAAAGTGTGCCTCTCTTAACCCCTTCGCTGCTCATGACGAGCTCAGCTCGTCATGAGGCACAGTGGAGCTGTGCTTATGACGAGCTGACCTTGTCATGAACAATGATAAATCTTACTTTCCAGCACAGGAGGGGAAAACCACTAGCAGCCAACTGGTTAAGTATGTGTGAAGTGCTAACAAGTTGTGTACCTTTTCCTTTGCCACCAGCCCTGCCAAGTACCACGATTCAGGCGTTAGACAAATGCGTTTCAGTGTGGTGGTCCGCATTACTACATTGAAATGCATTGTCACGCATTTATAGCGCCTCAGCTATCTACCGAAGCACTGCTATTTAGCACCTCCACTGACTGCCAAAGCTCTTAGCTGGCAGTTTGCATCAGGCTTGGGCGTGGCTCAGATCACGGCTGGCTACAATGTTTCATCATGCACTGCAGCAATCACTGACAACAGGTCACAAGACTTCAGTCTCATGATTTAATTGGCAGCTGGTACTGTGTGGTTCAACTGGTGTAATGGTGCGGACTAGACTGCACCGGAGAGTGGTGGTGCCTGACTGCCTTAGCAGCTACCCTGCAGTCCAGTGCAGCCAATGCTGTGTGAGTAGGTTGTAGTGTTCGACCTGGACCTCCGATTATGCCATGGGGAGTGGTCGTGGCTGGCCCGTATCGTCAATAGTAAACACGGCAGACATAGAGTAATTGAAGTATTACTAACTGTACTAATCTTCTACTTGGCTTCCTAATTTAATTTACTTTTAGGAGTCCTTAATTTGATTATTTTGTTGCCACAAGCGGATTACAGTCCTTTTAAAAAAAAGAAAAACATTTGTGATCTCCGATCAGGGTCAGTCTCTCTGAGCCATGTGCGTCCGACGTCCTAACGTCATTAAAAATATACAACAAATAGCAATGCCGCACTTGGCTTCTCCCATGTATTCAGCTCCTTTGTTGTTCTTTTGGGGGAATGCGCGCTGCTGCACTTAATAGGCCCTATCAAAAAGCAGCTTGGATGTTTGTTCCGGTGCTGCTCGCGCACTGAGACTAGGTTGTATCTGGATTCGTAACTCTTCGCAATGTAATGTTGTGACCATCCCAATGGTACCAAAGGAGGTGGCAAAGGCAGTGAAGCAGGAACACTGGGGGAGTGCATTATCTTACTTGGCTCTCTCCCCGCTGCTCGGCCCATCATTTTCGCATCAATCTGGATAAGAGCACCGCCGCACATTATTGTGTCAACAACTTTGAGGGCAATGCCACTGGGCTTGGATATGGGTTGGCTGACCCAACCGATATCCAAGCCCAGAAGCATTGGCCTCAAACACAGGGGCCTGCCTGGATCACCCCGAGGGGTTCTGGTAATTGCCAGCCGGAGGACGTGTTTGCAATGAGACGTCTTTGGAGGCAGCCGAAAACAGCCAGACAGCAGCATAAGAGGAGAGGGTGCCTAGTGAGGTTCTGCTGGCGCCACAGGTGAAGAAAGTGGGCTGTGGCGAGCAAGATTTGAGATATAGAAAGACAATACAATATTCACCAGTGCAGGAATAATGTTAAATACTGTTGTCTCCGCTTCAGGAATAGGAATGTTACTGCAAAAGGTCAAAGGAAGCACCCCTCGCATGTTAAAGTCTCTGTTCGCTCTCCAGGGGAGTGGGCACAGTGACTGGTGGCCCTGTCCTCTGGCACTGCCGGCATACAACTGGGGCACTGATCATCCCACTAAAGAACTAGCTGGATCAATAAAAATCATACACTCATGATTAGCTATTGATAAGGCTGAAGTCGGGAATGTTTTCAACTCAAAGGCACGTTTTTTCTCTAAATACCATGAGCTTAAGTATGCATATTTATTAAATGCATGCATCTTAAAAGCGAGCACACTTACCAACAAACACTGACAAGCCTATTTTACCAGAGCTTTGCCTTCTTTCAAATAATAGAAGGCAGAGTCCTCCTCGTCTCAACGGATGACTCCCTGGGCAAATGTGTCACCCGGGCTGCATTCAGACTCAGCAGCTGCACAATGCGTGCTCCGGACCCCAGCGGCCACTGCGGGTCTGTGGGGTTGGATCTGGACGGTGGCAGGGATCATTCATGATTATGTTTAAATGACCGTGCTGTGGTGTAAGCACTGCTCTGGCATTGCCAGGTCCTGCGTAATGCTCACGCAGCCATGAGGATTACTTCCTATTTTAACTAATACATTGTAACTAGCAGCCCGCAAAGCCTACCAGGAGCAGCGCTCCTGCACAGGCGTGCTGCCACTCCAGTTTCAGTATAGCGGCGTTATGGCTTGACAGCCGAGGCAGGTGCTATGCCTCTTGTGCGTGAATTTTGCAGTTCAGTGCGGACCACCACACTGAAATGCGTTAGTCTAACACCTGATGCGTTGTACTTGGCTGGGCTGTGAGTAAGACTTTCTCGCCAGCAAAATCAAGCTATAAAGAGGAGGGAAACGTATATAGAAATTACCTGCGTAGCTGTAAAGCTTTCACATTGCTCTGTGTGACCTTTTCATGATTTCAGTGTAATTATTAGTGACATTTCAGCAACTATGAGTGATGTGTTCTTTCCAGCCAAAGATAGTTGGAAAGTTTCATTTTCCTTATGTGACATTTTCTTATTTTCCTTGTGTTTGGGTGACATTTCTATACTTATGTCTGATGCGTCTCAATATTTTGGTTCCCAACAACATCTTGATCCATAACCAGTATATCAAAACAACAAAAGAGTAACCCAACACACAGAATCAGACCACTATTAACTGAGCAAAAGGTATAAAGCAGGGTTAGTGGGAATCACTGTGAAAAAAGAACCCTCACTCACCAACTCATGTCAGTGACCATTTGTCATCATAGGGTTCTGGTTGAAGGCAAGTGTATTAGTGCCCAAAGTGATAATGAGTGACTTAAAACTAGGTATCTCTGATCCCCAAACAAATTTTAATAAGGGGTCATTATTGCCTAGACATAAAAACAAAGTGAAAGTGGATACTAGATGGTTAGGTACATTTGAACCACTGTGTCCTAAAAACGTAATAAACAAGTGGTCAACATGTTTCTGCTATCATGTGCTTGTTACGCACAGCATTCATCAGGACCATATATCCCCACTGCCCCTAGTCCGCGCACCCTAAAGCACAAACCCCAAGGCGGGAGAAAAATACCTAGTGTACTACACCAACTCACGGAACTGTCGTGGTTTTGAATTTCTTTCAATTTATTAGGAGAAAGTAGTGAGATTGCCTCATGGGCTTGTGGCAGAAACCTTCACGTCAGGAAACTTTCAGTCTCGGCGACCGACCGCAGGATAACCTACTGCTGGCACATCCACGGCCCGGACGTAACAGACCACACTGAAATGCGTTAGTCTAACACCTGATGCGTTGTACTTGGCTGGGCAGTGAGTAAGACTTTCTCGCCAGCAAAATCAAGCTATAAAGAGGAGGGAAACGTGTATAGAAATTACATGCATAGCTGTCAAGCTTTCACATTGCTCTGTGTGACCTTTTCATGATTTCAGTGTAATTATTAGTGACATTTCAGCAACTATGAGTAATGTTTTCTTTCCAGCCAAAGATAGCTGGCAAGTTTCATTTTCCTTATGTGACATTTTCATATTTTCCTTGTGTTTGGGTGACATTTCTATACTTATGTCTGATGCGTCTCAATATTTTGCTTCCCAACAACATATTGATCCATAACCAGTATAACAATGAATTAATGAACATAGTCTTTAATCCCTATTAGCACTGCACCTTAACCCCTTCGATGCGGGTGACAAAGCCAGCTCGTCATGGGCGTTACCTGCGCTGCACGCATGACGAGCTGGCTTTGTCACATAACGCAGGTTTTTTGAATTTGCAGCCCGCAGCGGGAAAATCCGCTAGCGCGCATGCGGTTAAACTGTAGAATTTGTGATTTCACATCTGATTTTAGTGTGTTGCCTTTGTATACTTTACAAAGCTTATATTGCATTTCATGATGTTTCCTTTTTACATATAAATTTGTTCTGAAATTAAAAAGGCTCTACATAACACTTCAAGCATACCGAATAGTGACCAATTCCTTTGCAATACATGGTGTTGCAGGATTTTCTTTGAAAAATATGTCTTCACATCTACCTTCAATAACCACTGTTCAACTGCTAACACTTGAACATCAGTGGTCACTGGTACTAGGCAGCAATTGAAAGGTGCGAAACCTTTATCGCTCACAAATGGACAGATTCAAGAAAAATCTAAATTAAGCAAAACAAACTAATATGAGCAGAGAATTTCATTAAATTACAATAGACTCTTTCATTTCTGAAATCTGCATCTCTTTCACAGTGCAGGCAGCAACCCGCATGCACTTTTAAGGGGGATTAGGGATCCCCTTGCAGGCGGGTGCAGTGAGTGACTGACCCTGACATCAAGGGGATGTCTGTGGGGTCCATGGGACCCCCATCACCCCTCCAGATGGCTGCCATCAGGGTGTGCACTGACAGTGCACCACTTTTTAGGTAGAGCTCTGTTAGTACGCCTCCTGATAGCTTCTTTGCCTCTGTGCCCACATCTATAATATGATTCAAAAAAGGGGGTGGTGATGGACAGAGTATCTGAATTAAGCAGAACACTCGTACCCAGTCAACAGATCAGGGCTTGATCCATCATCGTTTTTTAGCTCACTGCACCATCCCAGCTCAGAACCCGGCTACATGCAAATTAGTCAGTCCCTGGCCCAGTGCATCATGGGAACAGGGCAGACCAAACTACCAAGCCAATTCCTTTACTGGGAAGGAAACAAGCTTCCGGGGACCGGTTTCTGGAAGGTCCATCACCACCCCCTTTTCTGAATCGTTTTGTCCACCATAAGCGTGGAAGGGTATACTCAGATGTGAGTCCCTTGCTCACTGCACTATCAGGATTCAAGCAAGCCGGGCCGAAGACGGCTGTAATGCAAGAAACAGGTCCCCGGAAGCTTGTTTCCTTTCCAGTAAAAGAATTGGCTTGGTAGTTTGGTCTGCCCTGTTCCCATGATGCACTGGGCCAGGGACAGACTAATTTGCATGTAGCCAGGTTCTGAGCTGGGATGGTGCAGTGAGCTAAAAAACGGTGATGGATCAAGCCCTGATCTGTTGACTGGGTACGAGTGTTCTGATTAATTCAGATACTCTGTCCATCACCACCCCCTTTTCTGAATCGTTTTGTCCACCATAAGCGTGGAAGGGTATACTCAGATGTGAGTCCCTTGCTCACTGCACCAGCAGGATTCAAGCAAGCCGGGCCGAAGACGGCTGTAATGCCAGAAACCGGTCCCCGGAAGCTTGTTTTCTTTCCAGTAAAATAATTGGCTTGGTAGTTTGGTCTGTCCTGTTCCCATGATGCACTGGGCCAGGGACCGACTAATTTGCATGTAGCCAGGTTCTGAGCTGGGATGGTGCAGTGAGCTAAAAAACGGTGATGGATCAAGCCCTGATCTGTTGACTTGGTACGAGTGTTCTGTTTAATTCAGATACTCTGTCCATCACCACCCCCTTTTCTGAATCGTTTTGTCCACCATAAGCGTGGAAGGGTATACTCAGATGTGAGTCCCTTGCTCTCTGCACCATCAGGATTCAAGCAAGCCGGGCCGAAGACGGCTGTAATGCCAGAAACCGGTCCCCGGAAGCTTGTTTCCTTTCCAGTAAAATAATTGGCTTGGTAGTTTGGTCTGCCCTGTTCCCATGATGCACTGGGCCAGGGACAGACTAATTTGCATGTAGCCAGGTTCTGAGCTGGGATGGTGCAGTGAGCTAAAAAACGGCGATGGATCAAGCCCTGATCTGTTGACTGGGTACGAGTGTTCTGTTTAATTCAGATACTCTGTCCATCACCACCCCCTTTTCTGAATCGTTTTGTCCACCATAAGCGTGGAAGGGTATACTCAGATGTGAGTCCCTTGCTCACTGCACCATCAGGATTCAAGCAAGCCGGGCCGAAGACGGCTGTAATGCCAGAAACTGGTCCCCGGAAGCTTGTTTCCTTTCCAGTAAAAGAATTGGCTTGGTAGTTTGGTCTGCCCTGTTCCCACGATGCACTGGGCCAGGGACAGACTAATTTGCATGTAGCCAGGTTCTGAGCTGGGATGGTGCAGTGAGCTAAAAAACGGTGATGGATCAAGCCCTGATCTGTTGACTGGGTACGAGTGTTCTGTTTAATTCAGATACTCTGTCCATCACCACCCCCTTTTCTGAATCACATCTATAATATGGCACGGGTGAAGAGGCAAAGGCATTCTCACATTTTCATGGGGCAACGCACCCATGCAAATGAGGGAGCACCCTCTGATGATAGTGCTGTTGCTTTATGTGCACCAGCGCTATTGGTATTACAGAAGGGGACGCACAGCCATATGTGGCCCCTTCTGAAATACCGAAGTGCCCCGGAGGTGCTCAAAATGGGTGCAAACACCTGTTGCGCCACCTGGGCACTTCCATAATACAGCCTCTGGAGGCGGCTCAGACCACCTTATGTACCATTCACAAGTCATACATTGCCTGAAAAAGCTGCAGAAACACAATGCCTGGAACAGCAAATACTCTTCAGTAATGCGGCATGAAATAGAATATGTTAAATGTAAACAGGGACTACCTCACTGGCATGGGATACCTTAAGATTTACAGTCAATGTTGAGACATCTTTCAAAGTATTCACCTGTAAAGTAAAGGAGATGAATATAGAGCCAGAGTCCCGGTTCAAATCAGTTTTTAATAAATGTTGGTCAAAGACCTGGCAGAGTCCATCATATCTAAAGTCCTGGCAGACACAGACAATCCCCTACTGGCTGCTGAGAATTGTGAGATGACCAGCAGAGACAAAATTGGTCTACTGAGAGTCACCAAGCCTGTCCCAAATGGCCGGCGGTGCTCTCCTGCAGCTGAGGACATTGTGCCGTGTTTGAGGTCTGGGCACAGAAGGCAGTGCTTCTTCTTCAGCAGAAGATGAGCTACCCTAGATGGACTCCAAAATGAAAATTAAGGTGTAAAATTACTTGAGGCTGAACATCAATAGAAATAAGCCACCTCGCCGCCATAAGCGGTCACTCTGATGATAAGGCTCCGCCTTGATGACGAACATGAAGGGTCTATTTCAGACAAACCAAGTTTCATGCAGTGCCCTTTATGCGAACTTGTTTCTAGGTTTGGAGGCTTTCCAGGCCTGTCGCCGAGTAAGGGGTAGGTTGTGAAGTCCAGTTTGGCAGGCCTTTTGGAGTCAGGCAATCCGATTCAATCCATGCTGAGATACATAAACACACATCCTTGGCCACATATTCATGAACAGTTAACAGGCTGAGTGCTCAGGACTGAACAGGCTCATTTACAGGATGCATGTCTGGAGCATGTTCTTGGAGTTCATCACTGAAGACTCTCGTTCCCACCCCAAATGCAGCAGTGGTTATTTTGAGAAACAATAAGTGCCAGAGCCAAATATTTTTTTCAGAATCCCGCAGTTGGTGCAACGAATATAGAGAGTGTGAATACCAAAGATGCTTAGTCTTGATCTCACTTCATGCCTCTTTCAGGTTCTTTTTCATCCCTGCTTTCTCCCTTCGACGCTGTTTTTCTGTCTTTCTCTTCCTCATTCTTTCACCCTATTGTGCTATCTGTCTCTTCCTCTGGGTGAAAGTTTGATGAGAAAAAATATGTTCTGGTCCCCAAGAATGAGTGCTGGTAGGCTCCACCGATAACCTCCGGCTCAAATTAAGCACTGCAGATGCCTCTATCTCTGTTCCTTGTCTCTGTCCCTTTACTGTTCCATCCCTGCAAATTGAGCAGTTTTGTAGTAGAGAATTCTGATGGGCAGCGTCCTCTTCCTTCTTCTCTCTCCCTGTGCTTCCCAACTGACTCTCTCCCTCCCTCTCTGTTAGCTGGGGCCAGGGCGGCTGCAGCAGGAGGAGAGAACAAAGCAGACAACTGCTGCCAAACGGAGTGCAATCCACCAGGATGTAGGCCTTGCTGGGCGTTTTAGAATTCGGGGAGGTAAGAAAAGCTCTGGCAATAAAAAACAAGCATTGGCAGAGCAAATAGGTCTCACCCTTAACAACTATTGGCTTTGCCATTTTTTTACAGGTACCCTAGCATATGCGCACCCATACCCACCATCTACCCTGGCATGGTTTTTCTTAAAGCAAACAAAATAAAATACTTTCAAAGATGGCTGTGGCATATGAATGTGCATGCATAGTGGCCTTGTACGAATAAAAAAACAAGTTAAATGTGGCTGCTAGGCATGCAATGGCATGTCCTGGGTCATCTTTGATTTTCTTTTCTTAAAACAAAAGAAAGGTAATTTTAAGATAGCCACTGTATATATACATGCACACGTAAATGTATCCTTTGAATGTTTTTTCTTTTAAAATTTACTGTTGCACGTGAGTGGCCTTCTTGGAATGGATGACAATGACAGGGCAAGGGGGTGGGGCCGCAAGTGGCTGGTGTGACTCATACATTTTTTTAATTTTTTTTTATTTATTTATCATGAAAAAGCACATTACAAAGTTCAAATAGCCATTCGCCTACATCCCTTCTCGGGCCGGCAGTGGGCCGTCTCGCCATATCCATGACACATAGGTATAACACATGGAAAACAAAGAGTTCAATTTCAAGTCGAAACAGCAGTCCGGCAGAAGCAGGTCTCCTTCTGTAGGCCCATATGATCGATGTTGCGATGTGCACTGTATGTATAAGGACGAATCTGTACATTTTTAACATTTTCTCCCAACCTGATCCCCGCCCCATGTACCCCACCTCCCCTTAACTGGTCCCCAGACTGTGCTCTTCGTGCAAATTAGCGTGCGTCCCGTTGGTGTGCTGTGGCTTGTGCTGCATGCTACTCCCTATTGTTCCAGAGGATCACTCCCATGTTCTCACACTTCTAGGGATGGGGTGACTCCTACTCCCCAGTGACGGTCTGTTGTGTAAGGGATAGCCCTGTCCGATTCACCCAGGCTCCAAGTGCGAGTCACTCCCCTGTTCCTCCCCCTCCCCCTCTACTAGGTCGTCCTCGTCTATCCTGGAAGTTAGGTAGGTCTGGTACAACCCCCAGAAGTTCTTGGGTCGACTTCGGGGCGGAAGGAGCTGGATCACTGAAATAATATCGACTGCCAAAATATCGACTTGCCAAAATATCGTGGACAAAATATCGACAGTCAAAATATCGAGTTTGTATCTACAAACAGGTAAGTACAAAAATATCGAGTACAAAATATCGTTAACAAAAATATAGATGTAAAAAATATCGACTTTATTAAAAACAGTGTTAAATTAAATTAATATTAAATTTTAATTACTAAAATATACTTAAAACGACTTAAATTAAATTATAATAATAAAATAATAAATGAAAATAATAAAAATAATTTTTTAACATCTTATTTGTTGACCCTGAACCCTAAAAATACCCCTTTACCCAAAAACCCAAAACTGACCCTGAACCCTAAAAATACCCCTTTACCCAAAAACCCAAAACTGACCCTGAACCCTAAAAATACCCCTTTACCCATGACCTGAAAACTGACCCTGAACCCTAAAAATACCCCTTTACCCATGACCTGAAAACTAACCCTGAACCCTAAAAATACCCCTTTACCCATGACCTGAAAACTGACCCTGAACCCTAAAAATACCCCTTTACCCATGACCTGAAAACTGACCCTAAACCCTAAAAATACCCCTTTACCCATGACCTGAAAACTGACCCTGAACCCTAAAAATACCCCTTTACCCATGACCTGAAAACTGACCCTGAACCCTAAAAATACCCCTTTACCCATGAACTGAAAACTGACCCTGAACCCTAAAAATACCCCTTTACCCATGACCTGAAAACTGACCCTGAACCCTAAAAATACCCCTTTACCCATGAACTGAAAACTGACCCTGAACCCTAAAAATACCCCTTTACCCATGACCTGAAAACTGACCCTGAACCCTAAAAATGCTCCTTTACCCAAAATTTATCAATATTATTTAATTACCAATTAATTATTAATTAACAATAACAATAAAGTAAATATATTAGAACATTAGGTGTAATTATTTTAATAATTAATATTATTTTATCAAAATTAATTACTTAAAAATAACACAAAATTATATATATAAAAAATGTACTCTAATTAATGTAATTAACTAATTACAATTAATTAATTAACAATTATTTACTAATACAAAATATATTCAAAATTATATTAATTAATTAACTAATTAATATTAATTAATTATCAATTAATTATTAATTAAAAATAATAACAAACATATATTAATTAATTAATTATTATTAAATTACTTCCCACCCTATTCCCCTATAAACCCACAACCCGCTACAGAATTACATTACGCAATTATTATCAAAACAAAATTCATGTAATAAAATATTTAATAACATTAATACACACTATTCACACATATTATTACATAAAAATACACTATAAAATATTATATATTATTAAAAAATCGATATTTTTGCTATCTATATTTTATACAGTCGATATTACTTCACTTACCTGAAAAACGATATTTTTGTAGTCGATATTATGTCCAGTCGATATTTTGTCCAGTCTATATTTTAAACTCGATATTATGTCCAGTCGATATTTTGGAGTCGATATTTTGTCTCTATACCGAAGGAGCTCACTGTATGACTCCGCCTGAGTGTTACAGTACGTCATGTCGCTGGCCCATCGTTTCAGTGTAGGTAGTGGGCCCCTCATCCAGCATAATGCAACTACTTGTTTTGCGAGGAGCATGCCCATGCTTACCAGCTTTCTCACTGAGGCGGGTACCATCCTCGTGTAGCCCAGTAGAGCGAGGGCTGGGTCCAATACCAAGTCCAACTCCACGATAGTGCTCATTTCAGCAAATACGCTGGTCCAGAACCTCTGAACTCCCGGGCACATCCAGGCTAAATGTAGGAAGTCCGCAACCTGGGCGTAACATCTCTCACAGCGTGGCGTGTCACGGAGGCCATACCTGTGCAGCCGTTCCGGCGTATGGTATACCCGTTGTAAAAATTTAAAGTGGACCAAGCGGTGCCTCCCGTTCAGTGAAATTCGCCTGGAGGCCGCACAGCAATACGCCCACATACTGTCGTCAATTTGGGTGTCTAAGTCGGTCTGCCAGGCTAAGCGCGCCCTCGTGTAGAACAGTGCCGTGTGCTCATGTCCTATCTTATAAAGCCTAGAAATCAGCTTCTTCGAAGTCTCAGTGTCTATGACGTATACTAGTTCTGGGACGGCAGGGGGTTCTTCCATGTCGGGGCCTAGCTGATCTAGCAGGGCACTACGTACCCTATGGTACTGGAAGCGCTGAAGTAATGAGGGGCGATCCCTCCCTTGTGACAGCTGTTCCCACGTCTTCACCTTCCCTTGCATGAATAGGTCCCCCAGGGTGCGTGTGCCCAGTTCGTTGAGGGCCCTGTGTACATCTGGTTCCGTCAATGTGGGGAGCCAAAGCGCCCATTGTATCGGCATGTTGGGTGCATACATCAGTTCTTTATTTTGCCTCTGCAATATGGAGTGCCAGGCGTGGTTAGTGGACAGGAGAGAGTCCAGCATACCTACTCTACGGTCCTTAGGGCCACAGATGGTCGCAGGGAGCGGGGTGGGGTCTGCGAACAGCCTTTCCAGGATCACATGCGGGATGTCCTGATTGCCATGAATCCAGGTGTGGAGGTGGGAGGCTTGCGCTATCCTGTAATAGCGCTCCAGGTCTGGTGCAGCCAGTCCCACTTGCTCGTATGGCAACTGCAGTACCCTCCATTGCACTCTAGGTTGTTTTCCAGCCCATGCCAGTCTCACTAGAAGTTTGTTTATGGTTGCGAAGAAAGCTTTCGAGAGGACTATCGGGAGATTATTGAAAAGAAACAGAAACCTCGGGAGAATAACCATTTTCATCATAGCAATTCTTCCCATCAGAGACAGCGGGAGCTTAATCCAGAGCTCAACGTCATCAGCGAGTTTGCTATAGGCAACCCCGTAGTTTTCCCTCAGCATAATGTCCGGATCCGTGTGGAGCATTATGCCCAAATACCTTATCGGTTCTGTGGACCACTGGAGCGGGTATTCCATCTCAAAAGGTTCGGTGATTGGGGTCAGTGGGAAAGCTACTGACTTTGACCAGTTAACTTTCAGTCCCGAGAGTGCTCCAAACCGCACAACTTCCCTCAAGACCGATGAGAGATTATTGACCGGGTCTCTGACGTATAGCATGGTGTCATCCGCATACGTGGATATACCGATCTTGTAGGTGGGGTAGTTGATGGCTTCATAAGAGTGGTATTCCCGAATCGCACTTGCCAGCGGCTCCGCCACCAGTGCGTAGAGTAGCGGGGAGAGGGGGCACCCCTGCCTCGTGCCTCTGCTGATGGCGATCGGCTCCGAGACTGCATCCCCCAGTCTAACTCTCGCTGTGGGTTTATAGTAAAGCGCGCCCAGGAGTTGGAGGAATAGTTCTCCCAGTCCTAGCTTCTTCAGTACTTTGCGCATGAAAGGCCACTCTACGGAGTCAAAGGCCTTCTTCATGTCTAGGAAGACCGCAATGGCTTTGGTGTCATGTTTGGTGTGCTGCATGGCTCCCATGACCGTGCGGATGTTGTAAGTGAGGTTCCTAGCCGGGATAAACCCTGCTTGCTCCGGGGCCACCAACTCAGGCGCCACGAGCGCCAGCCTGGTCGCCAGGACCTTCGCATAAAGCTTAGCGTCTACGTTTAGAAGTGACAATGGGCGGTATGATCCTGGTAGGTCATGGGGCTTGCCTGGTTTCAATATTGTGACAATGAGTGCCTCTCTCATAGAGGGCGGCATAACGCCGTGCTCACATATTTCGTCAAAGAGGGTGGAGAGGTAAGGCAACAGCTTGTCTTTGTACGCCTTGTAGAAGGCCACCGTTAATCCATCAATCCCGGGCGCGCTTTCCGATCTCATGCCGTCCAGCGCGTCTGATATCTCCTCACGGAGTATAGGGGTCATCAGGAATTCCCTCTGCCAGTTCTCGAGGAATGGCATCTTGATATAGCTTAGGTAGTTGTCAATTTGGTCCTCCACCCCTGAAATCTTGTTGGTGTATAATTCCTCGTAGAATCTCCTAAATTCCGCTAGTATGTCTTCCTCCGTTGTTAGCATTGCCCCCCCTGAAGTTTGCATTTCTGTGACTACCTGCCTTCGCCTGGAGCCCTTCATTATCCTGGCTAGTAGCGAACCTGGGCGGTCTCCCTCCCCATACGTGCGCGCTGTCGCATATTTTCCTAGATGTCTGACCTCCCTGTCTGCCTCCTCATGGAACTCTTTCAATAGATCCTGCAAGGTCCCATCCCCTGGCGGGGTTGGGTCTAGCAGCTGGTGTCATTCAAAGTCTGCTATCTGCCCCTACAGATACTTCAGTCTGTTTCTAATGGCTTTCAGGACACTGGAGTGTTTCGCCATGACCACCCCCCTGACGTATACCTTAAATGTCTCCCATATCGTCCCGAAGCTGTCCACTGTGCCTAAATTAGTAGCGAAAAAGTTATCTATGTCCTCCCCCAGGTCGGCCCTAAACGCCTCATCCAACAAGGAATATGGCGGGAAACGCCACATGAACGGGGTAATTCTCTGCTTGGGGGTGTTCAGTACCAACAATACAGGGGAGTGGTCCGATAATGTACGGGGAAGCACCCTGCAGTCCCTCACCGTGGAGAGTAGTGTGTGTGTGGACAGCCAGTAGTCTATCCTGGTGTGGATGTTGTGGTACGCAGAGTAGTGTGTGTATCCCCCCCTAGCGCTGTGTCTTTCCCTCCAAACATCCACCAGTCCCAGTCTCATCATTTCTGCCTGCATTTATTGCGCGGCTGCCGCCGGGCGCCGGGGGGGGCCCGCCGACCTATCTAGCTCTGGGCTAAAAGTGAAGTTGAAGTCTCCCCCCCAAAGCATTCTATCTGTGGCCCACTCAGCACAATGTCCCGCAACTGCCGCGTAGAAGTCAGGGGAGTCGTAATTCGGGCCATAGACGTTCATGACCAGAAGGTTGTGCCCCTTGCCTGTGCATTTGCTCAGTACAAATCTTCCTTCCGGATCCGCCTTCAACAGTGTAATGGATAACTTGGATTTCGGGTTGACCCATGTGAGAACCCCCCTTGCGTGTGTGGTGAAGCCTGCGTAAGTGGAGTTTCCCTGAAGCCCCTTATGCGTGAGCATCTTGCTGGTGTTGGGCAAGTGAGTTTCTTGCAGCAGGGCCAGGTCTATGTGGTGTCTTTGAAGATAGTGTAGCACCTTGCGGAGTTTGCGATAGTCATTTAATCCCCTCACGTTCCAAGTAATAGCCTTAAAGGTCTCTGTATCACTCAGTAAATCTTCATGTGTTGCATCAGCCATTGGCAGTGAAACAATACCTCATTTGCATTGCAGTTACAAGTACCACCACCCTCCGTAAGTAGCATCTGCCAACCACCCCTGCGGAATGTAACATTTCAGAGCACATTTTGGACCCCCCCCGAACATCCCTGAACCCAGAACTCCCAACTCTCCCCACCTCCCACAGTCAACCAACCCCAACCTGGTGTGACCGAATCCCCTGCGTCCCTCCCCCCCACCCATCTTCAATCCCATTCAACACTTCCCCAAACAGGCTCAAGGGGCGGAGGTAGCCTACTCAGTCTTTTGTCGTCTACCGTCCTATCGGGACGCCCGTGCAATGTCTATAAGCTGCCCCTTCGCCTGCGCCCCCACATGCGAGTGCAGCAGTAAGTTGTAAGCACCGTATTCTACCAACATGTTTGGGCCTACCCCCCCTCCCCCCCCGACCCCAACCTCTCTGTTCTTTTCTTGTGCCGGGCCCCCGCAAGACCACCCCTGCTTAGGATAACTACAGTAGAGACAGCGCAGCCCCCCATTGGAACCATTTCAGACTGTGCAGATCTCACCCACAGTATCGCATACAGTAGTCCGGCAGCTGCAGTGATTTGCTCCGTGTGGGCGCTTCCCGGTCAGCCAAGTGGGGGGTGTCTTGAGCGCAGAAGCAGCTGAGCCTCCGATGTGTGTCACTGCACTCCCCCTCTCATCAGTCCTGATCCTCAAGGTCCTCTTCGCCAGTACGCTCCGCTGCACGCGCCGTCGGGCTCCCCCGGTTCTCCTTGATCCACTGCTTCAACGATTTTTGCAGTTCTTTGGGATCTGTGAAAAAGTGCGAGTGTCCTTGTCTGTTGATGCGCAGCCTCGCCGGGTATAACATGGCGTAGTCCAATCCCAGGTCTCTAAGTTGTTGTTTGTACGGGACGAATCGCCGCCTCTCCTCCTGCACTTTTGAGGTGAAATCAGGGTATAGTGATATGTCCATTCCCTCGTACTGTAGTTTCCCCTTCTCTCGAGCAGCACGGAGGGCAGCGTCCCTGTCCCTGTAATTGAGCAGTTTCGCTATGATCGGCCTAGGGTTCACGCCCGGGGGAGGCCTTGGTCCCAGGGTGCGATGGGCGCGTTCCACTATAAACATTGGGGAAAAGGTGTCGTCCCCCAATAAAGTCTTTAGGAGCTTCTCAACGAAGAGTTCCATTTTACCCGTTTGGGTCGACTCCGCCACTCCCGTGACGCGGATGTTGGATCGCCTGGAACGCGCCTCCAAGTCCTCCGACTTCTCCTGTATTACCTGAAGCAGCCTCCCAAATTGTTTGCGGTCGGCGTCCCATTCTGTTTGCGCCTCCTCCGCCTCAGTCAATCTGCGCTCCGCCATATCCAGCCGCTCCGCATGCTTGTCCACTCTTTCCGTCATCCAGTCCATCCGATACGCCAGCGCGTCAATCTTGGTGCCAATGGCCGACATACCCTCCTGCAGGCCTTTCTCCATTGTAGTAAGCATCCCTTTTATTTCCGCACACAGCGAGGCACCCGGGTCACCAGTAGCTCCCGGAGACTGGGCAGCCGGTTGTTCTGGCTCCTTCTGTCTACGTTGGTCGAACGTGAGTTTCGTCTGTGTTCTGTCCCCCTTGCCCATCGTTGCGTTAGCTGGGGAGGCTGGGGACCTCGAGTCTAAGAGTATGATAGGTTACCAATGCTCAGCGTGCGTCCCCTCCCTGTTCACAGGCCGTTACAGGGGGTCCGTTGACCGGTCAGCACAGTTCGTATGTCCTGGCGGGCTCGGTCAGGCCTGCAGGCCTAGATGTCTGTCCGCCGATATTTCCTTCTCCAGTTTCACCAGCACCAGAACTACCCAGGGCCGCTTCGGTGCGCCGCTCTTGTGGTGGGGGTCCTCAGTTCTCAATCAGCCTTTCTCTCCCCAATCCTTGCTTCGCGTCTCCGAAGTACCGGGGGGGCCTATTAGTTAGTGGGCAGTGGTGCGTGTACCTTTACGGGGTTTCGCCGATGCCACGTGGGCTCCACTGGCTTCTTCGTTGAGATGGCGCCTCTTTCACGTCTCCTCTGCGTTTCCTGACGCCCCCAATGTCTTTTCTAGGCCCCCTCGGATGTGGTTGCAGCGTATGGGGGAATCGTGAGCGCCGCCGTCATCGGGACCCGTTCAGCTCCGGGTCGTCCGCGTTGCTCGGCTGCACGTCAGGTGACGCAACTCAGCTTCGTGGTTCAGGAAAGGCCGGGGATCCCGGCCTGGTCCGGCGCTCTCGGAGCGGACGTGCAAAAGGAGGTTTCCCGTGCCCGCTCCTCTCCCAAATTTCAGTCGGAAGTCTGTCAGGGGTAGGGGAGTCTGCCCCCGCCGGTATTGCTCGGTGTTCGCCGCTAAGAAAGGATCTTTGCCGGATATTTGTTGGCGCTAGCTCGGAGCTTCGCTCTTACGCGTCCACCATAGACGCCGGCTAGCTCCGCCCCCCGTGACTCATACATTTTAAAGAAAGGAAAAGTGGTGGGCAGCTCAAAGGAGGGAGGAGGAGCAGGGCGGACACAGAGAGGGGCAAAGTAAAACAATGATGGAGAAATAGACAAAAGGAATAGGGCGAACGGAGAGAAAGAGGGAAGGGAAAGAAAAAGGAAAAGAACTGGAATGAAAGGAAGAAATAGGGTTAGATAGAAGAAATAAGGAGATGCAAAGAAAGAAACAAACATATTTTGCACTTCACTCGAGTGTAGATGCACAGAAATAGCTTTACATATCTAATGTCCACAGCTGCTGACTTGGTCATTAGACATGGGAACCAGGAGCCTCATTTACAATATTTTGACGCACAGCAGCGCAGCCAGCCTCATTTTGCAAGGGTGCCAGCGCGGAGGGGATGATTGTTTTGTCATTTTGCAAGGGTGCCGGTGCTGAGGGGATGATGGTTTTGTGCAGGGAGGGACACCCTACTCCACAAGTAATAAAAGTATTTCTCCTCGTTGCGCTTCCTTACGCCTCCCCTGAGGAGGAGGAGGATTCTGACACATTCCCAGATTTACAAAATGGTGTAAATCTGGGAATACGTCAAGTTCCATGTATGTTGCATGTGAACGTCCCTTCCACGCACAGTTATGCGTGAACGAGCAACATATTTACAAGGCTATAAAAAGTCGTGCAGGGTGAATTTACATGGCCTTGTAAATATTGGGAAACCATTGCACTGCTGGTGCATCAATAAAAGTGATGCACGGGCAGCGCAATAGGCTTGTAAATCAGCCCCCAGGGTTGAGTCCTGAATTTGACTAAGAATCCTGTGATTCTGGGCAAAACACTTAATCTCCCAGTGCCTAAAAAACAATATGATCTTGTGTAATGTAATCTGGTGCACATGTAAAGCACTGTAATGTCTTTAGAAGAAACCTGCAAAAAATAAAAAATAATACAATTACTACATTCTTATATTAAATTCGACCAAGGGCAATACAAAAAAATGGCAATTTCAGGACAATTAGAAATACTTAAAGTATTTTTAGAGGCATAGGTAGGTCGGTGAGCACTTAATGGCTTTGTGGGGTCTTTGTTGTCTATCATTTCAGCCTTATCCTCCTCAGTACTCGAAATGCACTCATTGGTTGAAGAACAGCTTTCCCCAGAGAGCTAATCTGGCCACGGTCATGGTGATTCAGGCAAGCATTCACAGCAGAGGGGTTGAGCTACAGGGCTGGTGGTCTGGTCAGATGTGCCTGGCTGAGACTGAGCTGACTGTGCTGGGTTCAACTGGGGGCTACCGTAGATACTGCATCAGGAGTACTATGATGAGTGCAAAGCTGAACTTTGGCTAAAGGTGAGGATTCCCCCCCCCCCCAAGAAACTGAAAAAGCAAGGTAGCAATGTCAATGCATGTGTGGGCTTCCTTTTGAGTAGTTGACATCTGTGAAATGCCGTGGGCTAATAACAACGCTGATGGATAACCCTGTGAGAAAATGGCTAAACCTAGCTGGTTCACAGTAGACAGTGACTGACAAGGGCTATCCACAAGCCCATTTCTTCAACTGAATGCATGCCTGTGCATATGTGTGTGCAAGGTATGTATAAGCTGTGTATTGTGTGATGGCATGAACTCTCACCAGACAGCTAAATCTGTCTGTAGACTAGGCCTAAAAATAATGACATGCTTTCAAGACATTGGCATAAACAATGCTATGGTAATTCTATTAGACAGTTTCAACGTGATGGTTAAAGTCAGTGGAGGAAACCGCGCTCATCCAAATTTTTACCACATTATAGTTGGTTTCCGTTTTAAGTGAGTGGAAATCTGCAGAAGCCAATAGGACTGCAAAACAAGAATTATTTTGATGGATGAACAGTCAATCCTCTGCCAAATAAAGTCTCTGTAAGAAAGATTATCAACTTGGGGCCTGATTCTGATGCGGTTAGGAAGGCCTCCTAATGGCGTTTGCTCCATCCAAATCAGACCGGGAAAGTGTCTTTCCAAATGACTCGGAAAGGTTTCCAACCGACCGAGTACGATGCGAGTTAGGCGTTAGGAATATCCCAAACCAAACCCGATGGCATTTGAAATGACCGAGCCATACGAAGCAAAGTCATACGTCTCTAGGAGCCGCATTTCCAAATGACCGAGTACAATGCTGGATTTGGAAATCCTTTCTGAATCGTGCCGTATGACTCGAATCAGCAGTCGGAATCAGACTTTGGGAACCTGTAGGGGTCCCCCTGTACCTGGAGCCTTCCCAATTGGGCCCGTGGGGGTCCCCATGGGTTTCCCCTTACCAGCCATGCACAGTGAGGCAGGCACCAGGGGGTACCTACCACAAGGTGCTCGCTTTTCCCCAGCCACCATTTCTTCAATGGGAGCCTATGCGTTCGGTCGGAACAAAGGCTCACATTAAAGTCAATGGGAGTCCAACCAAACCTTATCTGGAAGCATCCGGATGCATCGTACTCGAACAGTTGGATTCTCCTCATCCAGATCTGTTGGAAACCATTCCCAAACCCACTTGGTCGGGAAGCTTTCCACAGAGCATCAGAATCGGGCCCTAGGTTGACAGGCAAACCTTCTCTCTATACTGCTTGTATAACTAATTTTTGTGATTTAATTTTTGTAATTTTTTTGGCAACCCTTGCACTGTTAAGCAATACCTAAAACACAAACTGGCAGATGCATCAAAGTAATGTTTTGCGAGTCCTTAATAGGGAATTTTAAGGAATCGCTATTAAAAACTCGCAAAACGGGATGCATGTAGGAATAGCAATGCTATTAGCGATTCCTACAGATTCCTTATTAGCGATTCGGTAATAGCTAATCGCTAATAAGGAATGGCTTTCCCATTCATTCCTATGGGCCTAAAGGCCCATAGGAATGAATAGGAAAGCCATTCCTTATTAGCGATTAGCTATTACCGAATCGCTAATGTTCCGCTATTTCAAGGGTGCCAGGGTGTCCAAAGGACACCCTGTTGCACCCCTGAAATGGATCTGTGCACAAATGTAACACACACACATGCCCTAAGGGCATGTGTGTGCGCAACATGTAACTTTGAAAAATGCACAAAAGTGCATTTTTCAAAGTTTTAGCAAATTACCACGAAGTTCAACTTCATGGTAATTTGCTCCCCCTATTAGCGAAATCGCTATTTTTTTGGGTTTCATGCATTGCATTTAAGGAATCTCATTTTGGTATTCCTTAAATGCAAGAGCAATTTAAGGAATCGCTATTTAGAGATTCCTTAAATTGCGATTTCTGCATTTGGGATGATGCATCCCAAATGTAAAAATACCGGGATCAAACGGCCAGATTCTGAGAATCTTCCCGTTTGCTCCCGGTATTTTCTTTGATGCATCTGCCTGAAAGAGACCACTAATGGCCTATCTGCATAAGCAACATTGAACTCCAGTCTGCAAGGGAATCCTGAAGCCCAAATATAGTGGGTACATGACTCTATTACTACTCCCAGGTAACACAAATTGCAGAACATGTGCTAAAAGTTGATGTTTTTGTTAACAGTGGTGTTTACATACCCTGACTTACAAATACAGGGTGGATGCTGCCAACACTATTTAATGTTTCTATGACTTATTTTTAATCTCTGAAGTGTTCACTTAATGCCCAACATAATACATGTTCACTATAATACTGTGCTATGAACTCTGCCTTGAAGGTAGGCAACTTAAAAATGCATTCTAATCAATACATTCATAAGAAATCTCTAAAACAAAGAGCAAACATCCTATGGAGACTATAATACTCAGACCAAGTCCTGCAGGATTCCTGATTTGGGCACAAATGGGGTTGAGGAGTGGTCAGGAGGTTATGCCTAAATTGGGATCAAAGTGCAATGTCATACATTCTTGGATGCAAATATTCATAGAACCTCTTAGATCTGTTCTTGCAGACAGCAGCATCAAGATCCATCAACATTCAGATGATACCCAACTCCACCAAAACATATCCTCACCCAGTGGCATACATAGACTCAATTCCTGCCTCATACTCATCAAATCTTTGATGTTGTTGATTCTCATAAGGCGCATGGCTACCTGTAGGCATACCAGCGCTGGCAAACACATCACAGAATTTAGCCGCTATGTTCAATGGGGAGATGAGCTGTAAAATAGCCATGATTTTAGCATTTTGCGGAGCCTAAGTTCATTGTTCATAAGCCTTAAAGCGTGGGGGAGGGGTCTCTAATTAATAAATCAATAGGTTCGCCTGATGGGAGTGGGACTATCTGAGTCTCTCATAAACTTAGTCCAAGGCTATCCATAAAACTGCACATCGAAATTCATGTCAAAATTCTAACATTATTAACTTCGTAAGTTTATTGAAAATTTAGGGTATATTAGCAAGAACCTCGTTAAAATTATCGCCATTTTAGCGGCAGGAAACTGCTGATAAAACGGCGATAATGGGCATGCTAATATGCGTTATAGAATTCCAATAGAAGCCCAGGTTAGATGTGCAGGACATCTAACCTGGGCTTCTACTGGAATGCTATAACGCATATTAGCAAGCCCATTATCGCCGTTTGAGCGGCACTTTCCTGCCGCTAAAACTGCGATCATTTTAACGAGGTTCTTGCTAATATGCCCAGTTGTTCCATTGCAGAAAGGAAATGTAGTTAGTAAATCAAGTACATTCATAAGAAGACTGGCAAAAGGTCTGCCTGTCAAAGAACAGCACAACGAGCTCTCAGGGCAGAGGAATAAATCTCAAAGCAAAGCCTCAAACAGAGCAGAAATCTCAGCAAAGGTCTTGAAGCAAAGAGCCTGCTAGCAGACGGAATGGCTCATCTCCACATAGCTTATAATGTTTCAGGAACAGAAAGCACAAGCATGGTATGATATGATATTATGTGAAAGGGTTGTAACAGAACAGTTTCAATTTTTACAACCAATCTATTTGTTCGGCACCTCCAGAAACTCCTACTTTCTAATATATCTTATTGGTAACAGATGTAGGTATTTAATTAAGGATATTAACTATTACTTATGAAATACAAGAGCACCATAGCTTGTTTAACCAAAAAGGAGCTTGGCTTAGCAGCCTTGAACAACCTGTAACAGAAAGAACATCCTGCCTTCGTTCTTAGTAAAGAACAATTATACAGTTTAATAGCAAAGAGACCATGGGTGAGGCTGTATTTTCTTGATTTTCTGACATAGAGAAAGCCACATGCACTTGGAATGCTCAATCACATAAAATAGACCTACACTTTTCTTCAGTAAATGTGAATGATTTTCAATGTAGCAGGCTGCGGCCTAGTCATGCTAGCTAACATGCTCCTAAACTAACTTCCTGAAGCTAAAACCCACAAATACTGATTTACTCCTGTTTGCAAACAGCACCGAAAAAACCCAGATTCAAACCTGGCTCTACAAGCTACACCTTCCAGACTTCACCCTCCACCTGCCGGACCACGCACAATCTCTTAAATTGACTGTCGGCACAGACCTCTCATTAAAGATACCTTTCTTCTATCTCTTCCTCTTGAAGAAAGTGAAGACATTTCTCCCAGAAGATGAATTCAGAGCAACTGCACAAGCCTTAGTCCTCTTTCATCAACATGGAGGCGATGCCTTGTTCAGGAATCTCCCCACCAGCACCCAGACACCCCCGAATGATATCCTGCAAAAAGCAGCATCACTTATCAAGAGCTTCAAGAAATTCAACCACATCCTCCCCACATTGAAAAACCTACACTGGCTCCCTCTTCTAAGTGGACCATCTTCAAGACGAGTAGCATCACTTACAAAGCCCTGAACAATAAGACTCCAGCATGCCTGGCAAACAAACTAACCTTGTTTTGGGGACCATGCCAGACTAGCAGCCTGGATATCACCAGATTAGAGATAAAACATTGCAGGAAGGAAAGAAAAAAGGTCAATTTACTCTGTTCATGCTACCAGGATCTGGAACAGTATCCCTACTGACATCAGAATAACTCTAACTCTGTTACAATTTGGAAAGAAAGCTGAAGACACACTTTGTCAAGGAACTCTATCCCTGGACTGACAGGCCCCTTATGATTGTATCTTCTCCCCTGTTCAGCTCTCCATTGCTCTCGAGCCAGGTTCGTACTCTACAAATTACAAAATACATATATACAGTTTTCCCCTGCGGGAAACATATCAGAATTTGTACATGAAAAATACTACACAATCTGGGTTTTTACGCTTGGAATTTGGAAAAACGTGCAGTATTTCTATGTTATGCCCATTCTGAGGCGTGGAATTTGGGAGGATATTGTTAAACTGCACCCAGTAATCGACACAAAAAATGTTTAGAGGGTGTGGTATTAATGCATCAAAAAGGAGGGTCCTCCAAAGAGGCCCTATGTATTCCTGCTGTCAATTTGTTTCTTCATTTACATAACAAACGATTTGAAAAATGTATAATATGCTTATTTTATTTTAGATAAACCCTGAGATGAAAAGGGGGAGTACAGTGAAAAATGGAGGTACCTCTTGCATGTAGTGACAAGGTCTGCCTGTTTTAATTCTGAAGTGTATTTATTCAGTACAATTGGAAAGTGAGCCTAAGCCACAGAGCCACACGTTTAACGAGCAGTGACTGATGTTTACAAGGCCTGCCTCGCTGACAAAAGGTAATGAGGTGATTTCAAGTGGGGTAGATATTACAGTCTCCAGCTAAGGCCTCCTTATCGTGAAAAAAGTGGTCATGAAATGTTTGGACATTAACAACAAGTACTTTATGCTTTTTTGATAGGTGAAGATAAATAGTTGAGTGCGACTGGCTTGTCATAGTGAAACCGGCATGTGCCTCTGCAGAACAAAGTGTTCTGGAAACAAAATCCAAGCACAATATTTATAAAATTGTTCTTGTGGGATCCGACACTAACATGTTTTTAAAATAAATACATAATTTACCTTCAGTTGCGTAGCGAGGGTGAGAAAGGCTCTAATGCAAAGGAAACGGGCCACCACTTCTAGCTTGATATTTAAAAAAATTATAATTGGAATGCATTGGGCCGCTCACACCTATGTCCTCCAGTGCCACTGCACTTGCTGCACTATTGAGAGCTGAGCACCTGTATAACTTTGAACACATGTTGTTGGATCATGGATTATGAGTTTCTTTACTGGTAGATGGACTAACCCATACCAAAACATGCGGGCCTCGTTTACAAGCTCCTTGCGCTGCCAGTGTGTCACTTTTTTTGATGGACTGGCGGCGCAATGGGCTTGCCTATATTTACAAAGTAATGTCACTCTGCATGACTTTTAATGGCCTTGTAAATATGGGTCCCATGGCCAATAGCACAAAGAAGGGTCAAGGCACATAAGTCCTGCACTCGTCGACACAGAGTCAGGGCCGGACTGGCCATAGCAGGCACCGGGCGTTTCCCCGGTGGGCCGCTAGGGTGGAGGCCGATTTTGGACCCCTGGGGGCCGTTTTTTTGTTACCGGGGGCCGGCAATATTGGACCCCAGTAACAAAATCGGCCGAAACCGGCCCTCGCACACTGCTTTGCTGCACTCCCCCTCAGCCCAGGGGGGGGCTGGCTGAGCAGTGTGCCAGGGCCGGTTTCTGTTCCCAGTCCGGCCCTGCACAGAGTGATCATGGTGAGAGTTTATCTAGAGCTTGGTGCAATGAACCAGAGACGGAACCCCCCATAAGGGGAAAGAAAACCCCAAATCAAAACACACAGCGTGGTTCAGCACTCAATTTCACAGTCAAATATATAAATAACCGAGATAATAGTCTATACTCCACAAATAGGGAAAACAAAGTTATGTCTTCTCAATTAATCATTGTGCGAGTCGTTCTTCCTTTGAAAATGTATTTTTTATTCATTAGTTGTTCTTAAAAAACACAGCATGTAATTGATAGCTGACGTGTTTCGTCCCCCTGGGACTTCTCCAGGGGTTAGCATGCAAATGGTGTTTCCCGCATGTTCTACATGTCATGCTTTCTAGCAAAGATACAGTGATGTTTTGAATAAATGGAGCACAATTGCTCCCAAAAGTGCCAGCGTGACGTCTGGTTCCAATGGAAAGGGTCCCATGGGTGTTGCTGTGGGTGTTCCCATGTAACATCCATGGAATCTGACCCATTCCCAGATTTACAACTTTTTGTAAAGCTGAGAATGCGTCAGAATCCTACGCCTCCCCAGGGCAGGCGTAGGAGTGGCGCAAAAAGGATAAATTATTTTATTTCTCCTCGTTTTTTCCTCTTTCTATGCGTGCTGCATTCTGCAGCACACATGGGAAGAGGAAAATACCATCAATTATTGTTATTGTGCTGGAAGGTGTCCCTTCCTGCAAAAAAACTATCATAACCGCAATGCGTGCACCCTTGCAAAATGACACAGGGAGCCTGCGCTGGCTCATGGCATTCAATTGTGTGCCAGCCCAGGGGAAAGCACACAGATGCATCATATTGTTCTTAATACGACACATCCGTATGCTAGGCACAGCAAAATGGCTTGTGGAGCCACGCTGCTTCATTTTCTTGTAAATGAGGCCCACAATATTTATGCAATCTGTGGTGGACAGGGTTCGTAAATTGGAGTTAAAAATTTGAACTCTGTGTTCTGATGGCAGGATATATAGTGAAAGTGTTTTCTTTAGAAAACGGTGGCTCGCCGCCTATCTTTTCTTGTAGTGTGCAGTGATTGCAGATGCACTTCCAAGTGTAACTATTTAAGGATTTCATGAGATTATTATTATTTTTTTTAAATAACACTCATCTGGTCGTAACATTTGTCTGAGGGCTAGGAGATGTTTACTACTTTTGTGTTCGTTTACAAATGGGTCTCCAACCTTTTCTGTTTACAAGAGCTATTTGTGTTCCATGGAAATTATCCTGAGCTACTAATATTATTAGTAGTGTAATAGTGACCACACCAGAGGCCATCCAATGCAAGAGTGCCAGCAGTGATCCCCCACGAGCATCAGGGAAGGTTGTCAGAAACCTAAAAAAACCTTAGTCCATTTAGAATGCCTCTAACATAGGTAATTCATAACAGCCATAGCTGCAGTGCTCTTGGCACCTAGGTAATACTATTAGTAATATGTCTCCAACACCACATGATTACTTAAATATCAGCTTTAACGGTATTTTGGAATTTCAACCAATTTAAAAAAATGAAAAAAATAATGGGGCATATTATCAAGGGGGGTTATCTCCGCTTTTTTGGCTTTAAAAGCCAAGAAAGCGGAGATAAAATTATCTCCCTATTACCTAGCTGTCGCTAACACCAGTTAGAGACAGCTAGTAGGAGATAGCGACCATCTTGGGCACCACTTTGCATGTCAGTGATATTTATCACTAATGACATGCAAAGTGGGCGTGCCAAGATGTTAGCGACTGAAAACAGTTGCTAACATCGCTATCTCCTATTACCAACTTTTGGAGATATTCGCGCTAAGCGCGAATATCTCCAAAAGCTAACACCTGCCCTGAGCAGTTCTTAGCAATGTTATCCATTGGGAGGTGGATAACATGGCTAAGAGCATTAGCTCGGTAATGCATGAATATCGCTGACTTTTCAGCGATATTCATGCATTGCGGCGATTTTTATCGCATTTGCGACAAACCTTGGAAATACCAAGGTTTATTTGCGGTAAAAATCGCCGCAGCTCAGCGGTAAATTCTTGTCTCTAACCAAGCAATAGCGATAATTATCGCTATTGCTTGGTAATATGCCCCCTTATGAGTACAGAAAATATGGGAAACATCACTTACAACGCAACTTTTACAACGCAGTGCCTTTACGACGCAACTTTTACAATGTAAACCATTACAACGCATTGCGCTGGGGGGTGCTCTAGGATAGGGAATAGGTTTAATGTACTATCCAACACCTTCCCTACTATCCACGGGCACTGGAGTTGGAATAGTAAATTAAACTATTCACTATCCAGCACCCCAAAGCACTATGCATTGTAATGGTATGCGTTGTAAAACCCGCGTTGTTAAAGCATGCAACGTAAAAGCATGCGTTGTAATGTCGTACATCCTCAACATATATGTTCATCTCAAATACACACATTTCATTTCTTAAATAAATATATTAATTCACCCATGCAAATGATTTAAATTTTGTAGGCTTGCCAGCTTACAGGAGAGCAACTCAAAGACAGCGGCAGAGCTACCAGTAGCTCACAAACTGCTCGTTGGAGAAGCCAGGTTTACATGCTACTGAACAATAAGTTCTGTTACTTAAGCAATTTTCTGAGCTTTATTTCTACATCTAGAACATTGTGATGGGCTGCTCTACTTTAACAAATACTAACATAGTTAAAAAAGATATTTTGGATAAGTAATTGGAATTGTATTTATATTACGCTTACTGTCCCCGACAAGGCTTTGAACCGCTTTATGCCGGACAGCACACTGCTCTGGAACCCAAGGTTAGTGGTTAGTCCAGTATTATTGTTTATTGTTGGCTATTGGGATTGGTCTTTTGTGCCCAAATAAACCATCCCATGCTTTTGTTTGTGGGAGATTAAATTAATAAGAGCTCATTAGTTGTGGAAGGGGGATATGTGAGCTCACGCACATAGTGGGTGGGATTAATAGTGAGAATGATGATGATTTGGTATTGTTACATTGCAGTGGTCTGATTTTCAGAGGAAGGAGGAGAGGTTGTGATTTTGTAGATGAGTTGTGGGCAATTTACAGAAATACAATAATAGAGATTAATGCAAACAAAATAGAAAAAGAAGATGGTGACAAAGTAGATGGTGCTTATAGAGATGAGGCATGGAGAGGATGGAAGGGAAGTAGCAGGCCATTTGAAAGTAACAAAAAGGAGTGGCGGCAATCAGAAATGTTATGTAAAGGCCATTTTAGTTTTTTATGGCAGACTTTTTTGAGTTAGGTGTTTTTGAGATAGCCTGCAATTTGAGGGTGTAACACTGTAGAAACAAACCACAATATTGGCATATGAAGATGGTGCTATATCCGGTATTTTTTAATCAGGCAAACAACCTGTCTGCTACCACTCTAGACCACTCTATACCACCTCTTCAGTCAGGTTAGTTGATCAGCTTAAGGGTTGTAAGTTAAAAGTAATGCTGCATGCATTTTATAGGGCTATATTGAGCAATAGAATAGGCCATGCTTAAGGAATCAGTAACCTCAATATCATAGCAATGTGAGAAAATGCAGAGGTGAATAATACACATTGTAGAGGAGGTTTTCAAAATGCTGGATTGGATGTCTTCTGATGTTTTACTTAAGTGTGTCTCACAGTATTATGTACAAAGCAGAGTGGGATGGATTAATTTGCGTGCCTCTGGTTTGTATTCACAGAAAATGAATGGCAAGGTCATCTTTCCAGACAGTGGAAGTGTTTGCCTGTAGGGTGAAGGTGCAGACACTTGTGTGAGGAGAATGGTGTCAGGACTCCCTTTACAGTTTCAGTGAAGACTTTGTTTTGTAAAGGACTGCTGATTGGAGTTCCTGAATCACTGTCTGTTGGTAGAAGGTAGGGGTCCGTGGTAGGGCAGGAGATTTTGTTTCGCAGATTGAAAGAGACCGTTTAGGTGAGTCCAATCCTTTTGTCTTTCTTGATCACACTTTCAGTGCAGAAACCTCTAACCTATTTCTGCCTTTATTGTAGGGGCTGTAGACCACTCGACTGTGAAGCGAATCACTATACAAAGGCTGTGTCTCGAGAGCAGACTGGAACTGTGTACTTCTATGCAGAGTGGCAACTGTGGGAGTGGCTGTTGTTTTCTTTTGATCCTTCATCACGCTGTGAAGTGCAACAGGCCCATGCACAAGTCTCCATTTTAGTTACACGTTTTAAACTTGACATATTTTTCTAAACTGTGACTTTCTGCTTGTTACATGCCTTACAGTTACATGATAATGTACTTAGGAATTGTCTGCAGGTAGTATATCTCTTAGTAAAGCATAATACCAAATCATCAGGGCATTCTGTACAAGACTAAGGAACACTGTCCATGATGCCCTTCATTTTAATTGCCTGGTTGGAGACAGCTCTCAGTCTCAAGACAAACAATTACATCGTAGTTGCACCTTTGACACAGTGCAATTGGTAAGATTGCTTTTATTATATCTGAGCTAATTTTGGCAGAGGAGCTCTTCAGCTAAGATTGTCCTGGAAAGCAGTGTCAGAGATGTAGCCACCATCCCCCTGAAGACAGTAGCCTGATCTACACTTTTTTTGTTTTTTTGTTATCCTCATCTGCCCGACACATCTCCCTTAGATGCGGAAAAGACCACCCAACCAGCTCACTGCCATTGGGAGCAGTGCCCTGGAGATTGAGCCGCTACACAACTAGGCAGAGATTTTTATGAGTTGGTGGGAACAACCATGCATCTTGTGACGATGTCTCAAGGCAACTTCGTGCCAGTAAAGTCAGTATGTAAATGTCAAAATCTGGGCAGACCACAACACTGAACTATTGAGTAGGTGGGCTTAATCATCGGATATTTGGGGGAACCCCCCCCCCCCCCCCCCCCCAAAAGAGCTTCACTTCCACTCTGTCAAAAGTTTCCAAAATGTGAGGTTCTGGACTCTACATGATCTTTTCAAGTCTACCTTTGAGGTTTCATATAATGAGGTTAGCCATGCTGAGTGAGTGGGAGGGGTGGTGTCCACCCAATGCATACATATCTGCCGTCTTGCCAACAGGATGGCATAAAACAAAAAGGACCGTGCTGCCCCAGTGATGTTCTGGTCGAAACCAAGAATGACAAATGGTAAGGATAAGGAAATGTTGGTTTTAATAATTGAATCCAAAGTTACTTTGATCTCCGTCCAGTAGGTAGCTATATGGGGGCAGTCCCAGAACATGTGTATGTCAGAAGCTGCTAGCAGTTGGCATTTATTACAGCATTTCCCCTCTTGGTATTTGGATAGACGTAAGGGGGTGAGATATGCCCGGTGTAAAGTAAACAGGTGGTTTCGTCTAAGCCAAGCGGGTTTAACCAATTTATACAGAAGGGTAAAGGATTCTATCCACCTGTCCTCATCCAATGCCGCAATTTCTCTACCCCATAACTCCATTGGGAGATGAAAGTCCCCATCTATCTCTTCCAGTATGGACCAATACCAAAGAGCCACCTCCTTACCTCCTATCTGTTTTTCGACTAGCTGTTGTTCTAGAGGACTAATTCTCCCGGTATTAGGGTCTTTCCTGATTAATTCTCTGGCCCAGCTGCTAATTTGTGTGTATTTAAATCTTGACAGTGTCGGCCCTACTTTCTCCCTGAGGACTTCCCACGGTATCAAGATACCTCCACATAACAATTCGCCCCATCTAGAAAGCCCAGCTGTAATTAGGGGGATTGCCAGAGAATCTTGCAGGCACAGTGGAAGCCCAGGAGAGTCCCAAATTTGAGCATGATTAGAGTAGTACGCCAACCCCACTCTACGTTTAATTTGTACCCATGACTTCAGTTGTGTTAGTAGAGTCTTCAGCCTCACCTTCTTGAAAAACCTTCGATCTCCAAACTTGAATAAAAACCCATCTAATGGGAGGTTTGCCCCTACCAGCATAGCTTTAAATAGCTTCCCATTTGAAGTAAGATCTGGTGACTTCAAAAGCATTCTTGAGTGGGAAAGCTGAAACGCCCAAGAGTAGTACTGCAAATCTGGGAGGGCCAATCCACCTTTTTCCCTCCTCCTCCTCAGTTTTTTCCAAGCCAACCTCGTGGCTTTGTAGCCCCAGATGAAAGAATTTATTTCCTGTTGGCACTTAAGAAGTTGCTTAGAGTCAAATGCAATGGGAATTGTGTTAAAAATAAAAGTCAGTTTCGGAAGGATAGACATCTTTACGATGTTAACCTTCCCAAAAATTGATAATGTAAGACCTACCCAGGATCTCAAAAGGGCCCTGCACTCTTTGGCGACCAGGTCTAGGTTTGTTTTTGCTAAGGCTTCAATATCTTGTGTTATTTTAACTCCAAGGTAACGTATTGAGCGAATTGAGGGCGTCACCTCAACACCCGGATTGGCAATATTCCATGTCATTAGCTTAGTCTTATCGGCATTAATGTCGTAGCCTGAAATACTTCCGAATTCCTTGGCTTTTTCAACCACTATGGGAAAAGCATTTGCTGGATCACTGGTATAGATTACAATATCATCAGCGTATAGCCCTACTTTCCTTTCCCAACCGCCAAATTTAAATGAAGAAATTCTTGAATCGTCCCTAAAAGATTGTGCAAGTGGCTCAATGTATATGTTAAAAAGTAAAGGGGACAGGGGACACCCCTGTCTTGTCCCCCTAGTTATCAGAAAGGGCTGGGTACATACACCATTAACCATAATACTTGCACTAGGATTTGCATATAGGAGTCCAATTGATCTCCGAAAATTTGGACCAAATGCGAATTTCTTCATGGTTTCAGCTAGGTATGCCCAATTTACTCGATCGAACGCTTTGGTAGCGTCGAGGGTCATAATGGCCAAAGGAAGGGAGAACGTAGAGGCTATATCCCCTGCCCCAATTAAGTCATATGTAAGATCCGAGAGTTGTCTACCCTTTATGAAGCCCTTTTGGTCAGTGTGGATTATTGAGCCAACCTCACGTCCTAGCCGGTTTGCCAACACGGCTGCAAAGAGCTTATAATCGCTGTTTAGAAGCGAGATTGGCCTATATGAGCCACACTTAGCTGGGTCTTTCCCGGGTTTCGGGATCAGGACAATAATCGCCTCGCCCCATGATTTAGGAGGGGTCACACCGTTTATTAAGATATCATTAAAAAGTCTTGTCAGCACCGAAACTATTTCGGGTGCTACGACCCGTAATAGTTCGCCAGGTAGACCATCCGGGCCAGTTGCCTTACCCCTCTTCACCTTTTTGATACTTTCCCTCACTTCTTCCTCTGAAATAGGCCTGTCAAGACGATCTCTTTGTTCAGAGCTAAGAATGGGAAGAGTAATCTTCTCCAACCATCTGAATTTTGAAATTGGGTCCTCCAAGGTCTCTTCCTTATATATTTTCTGGAAAAACTCCAAAAATGCTTCTCCAATATCTTTAACAGATGATCTTTCAAGTGTCTCGCCCTCTACAATAATATGTTTTATATGTTTTTTTGCCTGCTCCGATTTATTTTTCCAAGCGAGGACCTTTCCTGCGGACTCACCATATTCAAAGTTGGAGAGCTTACTTACTTCCCATCTCAGTGCAACCCTTTCCTGAAGAATATTTTCTAGCTTCTCTTTTAAATCTTTACGCTGTTCTTGTTCCATGTTAGTCCCATTTCCGGAGCCAATACGTTGGTCCAATGATGCAATATCCCTTTCGATATTGGCGATCTTTGCCCTATAAATTTTCCCTCGATAAGAGGCCCTGTTAGTTATATAGCCTCTCAAATAGGCTTTATAGGCCTCCCATACTGTATTTAGCTGAGTAGAATTTATGTTAGTATCCATGAAAAATTTTGTTTCTTGGATGAGGAGGTCTGTTTCTTCTTCCTCTAAAAGAATCGTGCGGTCAAATGACCATAAAGTCTGAGAGGATTGCTGAGCCGATTGTAAAGAGAAAAATATAGCGGAGTGATCCGATAAGTGTGAGGGCAAATATGTTAAGTCCTTTAGGGGGTCTCTTAATGAGTAACTGAAAAGGGCGTATTCAATTCTCGACTTATGGTTGTATTTATAATTATGATATGATACACCGAGTGCCTCGCCAGCTCTCTCCCTCCATGGATCTGCCAATCCGAGTGCCGACATAACATCCCCCAATACCTGCCTGGATTTCTTAAAGGTTAGTGCCCTTGAATTGGGGGATTTATCCAATTTTGGGTTAAGTACCAAATTAAAGTCTCCCATCCAAATTATTGGACCTTGAGTTGTTAGTAGCTGACTCTGAATTTTATTCAAATATGAGGGGTCATCCTGATTGGGACCGTAGTAACCAACCAAATTATATATACTATTGTCTAGACTAACTTTAGCGTATAGCCATCTCCCACTGAAGTCCTCCTCATATGCAAGAATCTGAGCTTTTATTTGCTTTTTGAAGATAATTAATATACCACAAATATTCGCATTGTGGTTAGTGCAAATAAAACAATCTACCCATCTGATTTTACTCAACATTTCCTTCACTTCGTGTTGAAGAAGATGTGTTTCCTGGATGACAATGACCTGCGCTGGAGAGTCCCTCAGATATTGCAATATTCTATACCTCCTACTCTCAACACGCAGGCCATTGACGTTCCAGGACAAGAATTTTATTCCCATCAGCTAATGTCCAAACCCCTACTCCAACTCAATAAAGAATTGCATCTCCCAATGCGAATTGAACAGAAAGAAAATAAAAATATATTTGATGGGAATTGTGAGTTTGGAACGGTGACTGAACGGTGAGGATATTTTATATTTTTACCCCTTCCCCCCCCACCCCTCCCTGGAAAACCCCCCCTTAGTTAATCTGGCCGTTGGTGCCAGATTTGTCTCTCTATGAAGTTCCCTTTGCCCAGGTCTGTTACATAGTTGAGATATAGCTCGGCATACCTAGATAAGTTCTTTTTTTAGGGGAAACCGTCATAATTATAGAGAGTAGTAATACTAAAGTTGGGTATTTGTCACATAGCTTTCCAATCGGAGTTAGTGTTTGTTAGACGGGGACCCAGAGGGTCGGCCGAGTACGGGGGGGGAGAGGCTTCCGGTGAGGGCCGTCTCCGGCGATTGTACAGACAAGTAACTTCCCCCCCACAGATGGACACCACACAAGGATGAGTTCAACACGCTTTATATACAAATCTTGAGGCAAGGTGATAACGATACAGGGGAACCAGGATACGAGGATCCTGCCAATTCTAGTCTCTGTAGGGAGAAGGGGTAGCGGGACAGTCTTAGTACCGGTCCGGTACAGGTGCGGTAAGAGGGAAGCTCACAATCCTCGAGCTTGGGGGTCCGCAAAGATGAGCTGCGGCAGCGCCAGCAGGCTAGGACGATGGTTCACAGCGAGGAGGGCCGCGGCAGCGCCAGCAGGCTAGGACGATGGTTCACAACGAGGAGGGCCGCGGCAGCGCCAGCAGGCTACGAAGATGGTGCACGACGAGAAAGGCAGCGGCAGCGCCAGCAGGCCAAGACGATGGTTCACGTTGCAGAGGGCCGCGGCAGCGCCAGCAGGCTTCGAAGATGGTTCACAAGAATAGGCCGCGGCAGCGCCAGCAGGCCTTCAAGGATGAGTTCCTCACGGTGTCTCTCGACTCCAAGATACAACTAACTTCCTGCTCTGGAGCTGCCCCAGTTATAGGTCTGGTCTCCTTTGATGTCCGGACCCTCGCACTCGGAGGCCGGCAGGTCCGGGATGAGGGAGTCCAGACACCCAGCAGGGGGGTGGAGCCAGCGCCCGGCGATCGACACCTGGCGGCGGGGAGCCATTGACACTCCTTCTCCCATTGACCTGCCAAGTGGTCTCTTCACCCCCTAGGTGGATGGTGGTGCCTCGATGTCGGGGCCTGGCCAGGCCCAGGGTTGGGGTCGAGCCGAGGCCACGCGGCCTTGTTACGTAGGGTCCAAAGATGGCGGCTGGGCTGGGGCAGTGGTGCTGACGGGGGCCTGGGCCAGCCGATACCGGAGTGTTCGGGGGCTGGAGTTCAGTTGTGGACGGGTCGTGGGTTGCCCCCGCGGGTTGCCGGGGTGGTTCTTGTCGGGGATACAGGGAGAGCAGGGGTCTGGTCCCCGTCGTGCGGGGAGGGAGCGGGCCTTCCCAGAGGCCTGTCCAACATGCGTCCCCCCCAGCTGAAGGCAGGGAGAGTCACCCATCCTCTTGGGTACTCTCCTCGCCGTGGGGGACGAAGCGTGACAGGCCGTCTGCGTTGGCGTGGTCTTGGCCTGGACGATGTTCCTCAGTGAAATCCATCCCCTGCAGGGAGATGGACCATTGCAGCAGTTTTGGGTTCTCCCCCCGCATCTGTATCAGCCATTGCAGGGGTCGGTGATCTGTCTGCACCCGGAAGTGGGTACCGAAGAGATAGGACCGGAGCTTCTTGAGGGCCCATACCACGGCGAAGGCCTCGCGCTCGATGGTGCTCCAGCGCTGTTCTCGGGCCAGCAGGCGTCGGCTGATGAAGGCCACTGGCTGATCGATGCCCTCGGTGTTGAGTTGAGAGAGGACGGCCCCAATGCTGTGATCTGAGGCGTCCGTCTGCACTATGAACTCCCGGCTGTAGTCGGGGGCCTGGAGCACGGGGGCGGTGCACATGGCGGCCTTCAGTTTCTCAAAGGCCGCTTGACAGTCCGGAGTCCAGTTGATGGTTTTGGGGTTCTTCTTGGATGTGAGTTCTGTGAGGGGCTAATATGGCCGCCGTCACACTGGTCGACATCACACTAAATAGATGGCAACCGTCACACCACCAAAACCACTGTAGCGAGGCATAACACGTAAAAACCCGAATTCAATAATACCAAACCATCTAATTACCGGATATTCGAGGCATTGGTCATATTTTAATGGAGCGCATTTAAACAACCCAGCATCTCTGGAATTGCCGATGCACTAGTCCAAGATGGCCGCTCCGCGATCGACTGAAATCACGTGACACGCCTAATAGGCGGAGACGCGCGATTCATACAGATTCGTTTTTGTTGGTTTAAATAACCCTGACCGCCGAGCTCATACATCTACTCGAGCTCGGCGGAGAAGGGTAGGTCATGCAGCCAGGACACAAGAGATTGGAGGTGAGTGCTGTAGCGACACACCAGGGAGTTAAGGATAGGAGTCCCTTGTTGTTTTAGATATTACCTACCTGCTAATAATCGGTTGGCGGTATGTTTATCTTCTACCTTAGTTTTGACCCAGGGACTCATCCTTGATGTCTAATCCCGCCGACCCCTCTGGTGGCTGTTAGTTCTTGACTTATAGGTGAGTAGGTGATATGAGCCTGTTATACCTGTGGCTTCTTTAGAGTTAGTGTGTGTGTAAGTGTTCACTTAGCCACCTTATGTTACAAACGGTGTCTCTCACTCTACTTCCTGACAATGCCTGCACATGGTATGAACCCAGGTGGACACTGGAGCCTGGATAGCTGCTGTATATATTTTATATTTTAATCCTTTAACCCCTTTTTTACCTCCACTACCCCACAACAATCCACCTCACCAGCTCAGTGATTGTTGTGTGCGCCCCACCTCATACACCATGCACATACAACCTTTAAGGCATGCAGTGACTGTTGCTTTAAGCTCATGTACACCAACAGCATGCCACACCTTTCACAGTTCCTTTCCATGACGTGACCTGTCTGCATATTGCAAATTGTTTTTAACCCTTGTTGTTTATCTCTTCCCTATGTTTAGGCATAGGACAAACCCCACAGAGGTAATATACACACCACTTCACACATGACACCAGCATGTTGTTGTTCACCTTTTTATAGGTCCTGATGAATCGCGGGTTACTATTACCCATTGCGAGAAACATGTCGACCATCTTCACCCCTAGCCCCATCTAGGGTCACCTGACCTTACTCGTTGACACCTAGTGAGCTAGCCCCCTGTTTTTAATTGCAGCCAGGGGACCCCCAGAATAAAGTCAATTCCGGTACCCTTAGCTACATTTTAACATCCCTTTTCACTACCACACACCACCCTGCCCACACACCCACACCTCACCATAAGGCAGTTGGATAAAAGATCTCCGCCAAAGAGCCCCTCTTTGAGGTGAGCCCGTCGGGGATTGCACCGCCTCCCCGACGAGGAGCAACCGCCGATGATGAAGCATGACACCCTTCTGGGTGTGTGAGGCAAATCCATCCAACAAAATGGATGCCCTAGGGTGTTACTCTTACACCTTTGGTCACGCCAGTTAGGTCTTCCCTTAGCTACACATAGGAACAGTCCAGCAACCCCTCTTTGTTGTATTCTGTGAGGGGCCCCACAATGCTGCCATAGTCCTTTACAAACCGCCGGTAGTACCCGGTGAGTCCCAGGAAGGCTCAGACCTCGGTTTGGGTGACAGGTGGTTGCCAGGCCTGGATGAAAGCGATCTTGAGCTGGAGGGGGGCCACCAGACCGCTCCCCACTTGGTGTCCCAGGTAGGTCACAGACCCTTGGCCAATCTGGCATTTGCTGGCTTTGATGGTGAGCCCGGCCTGCCGGAGGGCGTGCAGGACCTCCCGGAGGTGGTGGAGGTGGTCTGCCCAGTGGCGGCTGTATACAGCAATGTCGTCTAGATAGGGGGCGCTGAATTCTTCGAGGCCCGCCAGTACTTGGTTCACGAGTCTCTGGAAGGTAGCTGGGGCGTTTTTCATGCCGAATGGCATCACCTTGAAGTGGTAGTGGCCATCCGGGGTAGAGAAGGCGGATCGCTCTTGGGCCCCGGGGGTGAGGCCGATCTGCAAGTAGCCCGCTGTTAGATCGAAGATGCTCAGGTAGCGGGCGGCCCCCATGCGGTCAATCAGTTCATCGGCCCGGGGGATGGGGTGAGCGTTGGTTCTGGTAACGGCGTTCAGGCCCCGATAGTCCACACAGAACCGGAACTCGGGGGCCACGCCCGGGGCGGCAGCCTTGGGGACCAGTACGACCGGGCTGGCCCAGGGGCTGTCAGACGGCTCGATCACCCCTAGGGCCAGCATTTTGGAGACTTCGTTCTGGATGCAGGCGCGCACTCGATCTGGCACTCGGTACGCCCTGTTTCGAATAGGGGGGCTATTCCCGGTGTCCACGTCGTGAAGGCACCAGGGGGTGACTCCGGGGATGAGAGAAAACAGGTCTGCGAATTGTAGCAGGAGATCTCGACAGTCTTGGCGTTGCTCTGGGGATAAGGCATTGGAGAGTCTGACCCCTTCCACCGAGCCGTCCTGCTCGAGTGTCCTCAGTAGGTCAGGAAGGGGCTCGGAGTCTTCATCCGTCCCACTATCGGTAGCCCTCAGGAGGCTGAGTTCTGAGCGTACGAAGTGGGGTTTGAGTCTGTTGGCGTGGAGGACCCGTAGGGGGTTCTGGGGGGACTCCATGTCGATCAGGTAGGTGACGGGCCCCTTGCGCTCTACCACCTTGAAGGGCCCTGTCCATTTGTCCTGTAGGGTGCAGGGTTCAACCGGGGGCATCACCCAGACTTGTTGTCCCGGCTCGAACTCGATGGAGGAGGCATGCTGATCATACCATTTCTTCATGTTCTCCTGACTGGCTTCAAGGTTGGCCTTGGCGAGTTCCCTGAATCGCCGGGTCTGGTTGCGGAGGGTCAGGAGGTACTTGTATACATCCGGAGGGGTCTTCTGGGGGGCCACCTCCCACCCTTCTTTGACCAGGCGGAGGGGACCCCGGACGGGGTGTCCATACAGGAGTTCGAATGGGCTGAAGCCCAGGGATTTCTGGGGGACTTCTCGGTAGGCGAAAAGGAGGCACGGGAGCAGCACATCCCATTGGCGACGTAGGGGTTCTTCTAGGCTCATGATCATCCCCTTGAGGGTGCGGTTAAACCGCTCGACCAGTCCATTTCCTTGCGGGTGATATGGGGTCGTGAATTTGTAGGTGACCCCGCACTGTTGCCAGAGAGACTTCATGTATTTAGAGATAAAGTTCGTACCCCTGTCGCTGACAACTTCCCGGGGGAAGCCCACCCGAGAGAAGATCCCCATCAGGGCTCGGCCTACCACGGGCGCCGTCACGGTCCGAAGAGGGATGACCTCTGGATAGCGGGTGGCGTGGTCCACCAGGACTAGGATGAACCGGTGCCCTTGTGCTGTTCGGGGGTCCAGGGGCCCCACAATGTCTATTCCCACCTGTTCAAACAGGGTGGTGATGATGGGGAAAGGCTGAAAGGGTGCTTTGATCTTTCGGCCGCTCTTCCCGCTGGCCTGGCAGGTTGGGCAGGCCCGGCAGTGGTCGGATACATCATTTCGCATTTTGGGCCAGTAGAAGTGGGTCACCAGGCGGCTGTACGTTTTGTCTTGCCCCAGGTGTCCGGCAAGGGGCACATCGTGTGCTAGGTTCAAGAGGAAGTCTCTGAAGCGGAGGGGGACCACCAGCACCCGGCTGGCCCCCAGCTCAGCAATCTTTTGCTCACTGTAGAGCAGGTCATTGTCCCAATAAATCCAGTGGGCCCCCCAGGCGTCTCCTGCGTTCTGGGCGAGGGCTTGTTGCCGGAGTCCCTCGAGGGAAGGACAGGTTCTCTGCTCCTGTCGGAATTGTTCCTGGGTGGGGCCACCCTCTTGACGCCACTGGGCCAGTTCGGGAAGGCCCTGGAGCCGATCGAGTCCTCCTTCGCTGGGTTCCGGCGAACAGGTTTCCAGGGTGGCTCCCTCTTGGACAATCGGGGGAGGAGGCTCTGGCCATTCGGGTTCTTCGGGACTGGGGATGGCGCGGGCGGCCATGGACCGGGTCGTTACGCAGACCCATTTAGGGAGGCCCAGCATCCCCAGGTGCTCCCTTCTCTCAACGGCGGACCAGGGGGAACTTTCGAGGTCGTTCCCCAGGAGGCAGTCCACGGGGGCATCATCGCAGACAGTTACTTTCAGCATTCCGGATACTCCTCCCCACTCGAAGGGGACGCAGGCCATCCGGCATAGGCTTTCTGAGTTGTCGGCCGACCGTACGGGGCAAAGGATATTTGGCAAGATCTGTTCCGGGGTCACTAGATGGCAGCGGACTGCGGTCACACTGGCCCCGGTGTCGCGGAGGGCCTCAGCCCGGTGCCCATTAATGTTGACCCACTGGCTGTACTTCTGCGTGTTGGCGGGAAGGGGTGCCCGCGGAATCAAGTCTCTTTCCCCTAGGCAGACCAGGGACATGGCGGCTGGTTCCCATTCGGGCTGGTCTGGCTCGTACTCTTCAGTGTCTTCTTGGGTTTGCTCTTCTCCCAGGGCGGCGGCAGCGACCTGGCGGGGCATAGGGCTCTGGTTCTTCGGGCAGTTGGGGTCATTGGCGTAGTGGCCGGGTCGCTGGCATCGGTGGCAGGTAACGTTGGCGCGGAAACCTGGTCGCATCGGGGGGTTCCCCCTGCCGGCCGGGGGGCGGGGTGTTGCTGGCGGGAGTCACTGGGACGGTGTCTCTGCCCCGACCCTGGCCTCCTCCTCCCCCTCGGGGGCGATGGAACCCTTGGGCGGCTCTGTTCTGTTCAGTGGGCCCGTTTCTGGAAACTCGGGTGCTTTCCCATCGGTCAGCCTCGGCGGCGAGTTGCCGAGGTTCAGTCAGCTTGCTGTCAAGGAGGTGCTGCCTGAGCTCGATGAAGCAGTTGTTAGAAAGGTGCTCCCACACAATAAGGTCAAAGAGTTGCTCGTAAGTGGTCACCTTGCTGCCCTTGATCCACCCCTTGAAGGCTCGGCTAAAGAAGTTTACGTACTCCACCCAAGTCGTACCCGGGATCCGTTTGCAGTCGCGGAACCTCTGGCGGTACATCTCGGGTGTGAGTCCGTATCGAGTGAGGAGGGCGGCTTTCATGTGGTCGTAGGATGTCATCTGATGGTCCGGGAGTTGCAGTAGGGCGTCTCGCCCTTCGTTGACAAACCTCCCCCATAACCCGGCTCCCCAGTCGCTCCGGGGAATCCGGTGGGAGGTCATGGCTACCTCGTAGGCTTTGAACCATTGCTGGATATCATTGTTCCGGTAATATTCTCTGACGACATCCTTGGGTATGTGGACCTTGGGGTCCGTAGTGACAGGGGGGCTCGAGTGCCCGCGGACCCCGAGATCTTTGTTCTGCCTCCGAATCTCTAGTTCCTTCAAGTTGCGCTCATGCTCGTAGGCTAGCTTTTTCTCTTCTAGCTCTCTCTGCCTTTGTTTTTCTTCTCGCTCCTCTCGGAGCCGTAAGTGTTCCAAAGTTATTTTTTGTTCCGTCAATTTGAGTTCTCCATCTAATCGAAGTCGAGCTAGTTCCAATTCGTGGAGCCTGCTCTTTTCTCGTTCTCGGGCCTCCTCTGGCGAGAGACCCGGTCTTCTTTCCTCTGTAGGAGCGGTGCTTGTTTCGGTTGTCTCGAGGCTTTGGTTTTGGGGTACGGCCGTACCCATCTCTGCCCAAGCTTCCAGGGCGTGTTTGAAGTCCTCTTTCGTGCTCAGTCCTGTGGTAGCAATGCCCAGTTCTATGCAGAATTGTTTTAGTTCTCTGTGGCTGTATTCTTCTAGTTTTTCCATCTGGAATTTTTCTGTTGTTCCGCTCTCTTTTGTTGTCATGGTGGTTGTGTGTCGTGGGGTGAGTTACTCTCTGTACGATTATGCGTTGGTTCGGATCGCGCCGCTGGCCACCAATGTTAGACGGGGACCCAGAGGGTCGGCCGAGTACGGGGTGAGAGGCCTCCGGTGAGGGCCGTCTCCGGCAATTGTACAGACAAGTAACTTCCCCCCCACAGATGGACACCACACAAGGATGAGTTCAACACGCTTTATATACGAATCTTGAGGCAAGGTGATAACGATACAGGGGAACCAGGATACGAGGATCCTGCCAATTCTAGTCTCTGTAGGGAGAAGGGGTAGCGGGACAGTCTTAGTACCGGTCCGGTACAGGTGCGGTAAGAGGGAAGCTCACAATCCTCGAGCTTGGGGGTCCGCAAAGATGAGCCGCGGCAGCGCCAGCAGGCTAGGACGATGGTTCACAGCGAGGAGGGCCGTGGCAGCGCCAGCAGGCTAGGACGAGGGTTCACAGCAATGAGAGCCGCGGCAGCGCCAGCAGGCTAGGACGATGGTTCACAACGAGGAGGGCCGCGGCAGCGCCAGCAGGCTACGAAGATGGTGCACTACGAGAAAGGCCGCGGCAGCGCCAGCAGGCCAAGACGATGGTTCACGTTGCAGAGGGCCGCGGCAGCGCCAGCAGGCTTCGAGGTGTGTATCACTTACAACGCAACTTTTACGTCGTAATGCTGTTACAACGCAGCTATTACAACGCAGGATCCATTACATCGGATGCCATTACAACGCATGGCATTACATAGCAGATGGTATTACAACGCATACCATTACATCGTAAGTATTGGTAAGTATATAATTTTTTTATTTTATTTAATATTATATAATTGATTTAATTATTATTAATTATAAATAAAAATAAATAAAAATATTTATTTATGTTTTTAAATATTATAAATTAAATTTATTAATTTAAGTAATTTTTTAAATAAGTATGAGTATAGGAGTATATGTTTTGGGGTACTGAGGTATATGTTTTGGGGTGTTTGGGTATTTTTAGGTTTTAGGGCAGGGTTTGGGTTTTGGGGTACAGGGGTGTTTTTAGGTTTTAGGGCAGGGTTTGGGTTTTGGGGTACAGGGGTGTTTTTAGGTTTTAGGGCAGGGTTTGGGTTTTGGGTTACAGGGGTGTTTTTAGGTTTTAGGGCAGGGTTTGGGTTTTGGGGTACAGGGGTGTTTTTAGGTTTTAGGGCAAGGTTTGGGTTTTGGGGTACAGGGGTGTTTTTAGGTTTTAGGGCAGGGTTTGGGTTTTGGGGTACAGGGGTGTTTTTAGGTTTTAGGGCAGGGTTTGGGTTTTGGGGTACAGGGGTGTTTTTAGGTTTTAGGGCAGGGTTTGCGTTTTGGGGTACAGGGGTGTTTTTAGGTTTTAGGGCAAGGTTTGGGTTTTGGGGTACAGGGGTGTTTTTAGGTTTTAGGGCAAGGTTTGGGTTTTGGGGTACAGGGGTGTTTTTAGGTTTTAGGGCAGGGTTTGGGTTTTGGGGTACAGGGGTGTTTTTAGGTTTTAGGGCAGGGTTTGGGTTTTGGGGTACGGGGGTGTTTTTAGGTTTTAGGGCAGGGTTTGGGTTTTGGGGTACAGGGGTGTTTTTAGGTTTTAGGGCAGGGTTTGGGTTTTGGGGTACAGGGGTTTGTGTTTTGGGTTAATTAAATTATATTTACCATTTTTAAATTAATTAAAATATATTTAATAAATTAAATTAATTTTATTTCATTAAGTACATTTTTAAATTAAATTAAGTAAATTATTTCAATTAATTTAATTTAATATCAATTATAAAAATATGTACATTAAGTTAATTTTATTATTTTAATTAAATTAAATTATTCCATTTTTTTATTAAAATTACATTTATTAAATAGATATTATTTTATTAAATTAAATTAATGGCTATTTTAAAATGTATTTTTTTTAAATTAATTAAATTAAATTAATTAAATTAACTTAATAACATTTTTAAAAAAAGGTATACTTACCTATACTTACGATGTAATGCCATGCGTTGTAATACCATCTGCTATGTAATGCCATGCGTTGTAATGGCATCCGATGTAATGGATCCTGCGTTGTAAAAATTCCGTTGTAACGGAATGCGATGTAATAATCTGCGTTGTACTGACACCAATCCGGCTTCGAAGATGGTTCACAAGAATAGGCCGCGGCAGCGCCAGCAGGCCTTCAAGGATGAGTTCCTCACGGTGTCTCTCGACTCCAAGATACAACTAACTTCCTGCTCTGGAGCTGCCCCAGTTATAGGTCTGGTCTCCTTTGATGTCCGGACCCTCGCACTCGGAGGTCGGGAGGTCCGGGATGAGGGAGTCCAGACACCCAGCAGGGGGGTGGAGCCAGCGCCCGGGGAGGCCGGGGGCGATCGACACCTGGCGGCGGGGAGCCATTGACACTCCTTCTCCCATTGACCTGCCAAGTGGTCTCTTCACCCCCTAGGTGGATGGTGGTGCCTCGATGTCGGGGCCTGGCCAGGCCCAGGGTTGGGGTCGAGCCGAGGCCACGCGGCCTTGTTACATAGGGTCCAAAGATGGCGGCTGGGCTGGGGCAGTGGTGCCAGCCGATACCGGAGTGTTCGGGGGCTGGAGTTAAGTTGTGGACGGGTCATGGGTTGCCCCCGTGGGTTGCCGGGGTGGTTCTTGTCGGGGATACAGGGAGAGCAGGGGTCTGGTCCCCGTCGTGCGGGGAGGGAGCGGGCCTTCCCCGAGGCCTGTCCAACAGTGTTCTAATAATTTTTCCTTTTTATTTGTTATACATATATTTTAAATACATATATATATATATATTTTTTTTTTTTCTTTTTTTTTCCCGTCTCCTTTCTCCATTTTTTTTTTCTAGATTTAAACACCCTCTGTGAAGAATCCCTCTTCCCCACCCTCCCTATATATATATTTTTTTTTTCCCCTTCCTTTCTTTTCCCTTTCTTTTTTTTTTTTAATATATTTTCTTTCATATATTTATTCTATTTTTTTCCCCTCTTTTTTTTCCCATATTGTTTATCTCTGTTTCTCAGTGTCTCCTTACTGTTTTTACCTGAAAGCTACCACTAGATGTTACCCTGTTGATGGTCATTAATAGATGTCATAAGTTCATCTGCCTCCAATGGGGAGTGAATTATATGTTTCCTGCTCCTTCCTCCTCTGGTGCTGCCCTAGTCCTGGTTTTGGATTTAAGGCGACGGATCCTCTGGTTTTTATCTTTTTCCACGTTGGGAGCACCACCTGATTGAGCTCCTTTAGTTGTAGTAGGGCACTTTAATGAGGAATGAAGGCTGCTGAGATCACCGCGAGCAGCCGCTCTGCGGCTCCTTCGCAGCTCCACGGCTGCCTCTGCCCACCGGGAAAGTGAAGCGGAAGGCGGGACCTTGAAACCGCACATCCATACACCCACACACCTGCCAGACAGGCGTTTTCACTTGAGACTGGGCAGGAGCCGTTTTCCGCCGCTTTCCGTTCTATCCCCTTCGTGGGAGACCGAGAGGCCTGTGCGAGAGGTCTATGCGGATCTATCCTGACCGCCACGGCAGTCCTATGACCCCCCGAAGACAGCTGACAGACAGACAGCCAGCTGACAAGCCGACAAGCAGCTCAGCGGCGAGGCAGACGTGAGCGGGTGGAGCCAGGAACCGCCTATGGCTCTCACGGAGCTCCGCTCGCTCAGAGCGGCTCCTACCACGGGAGGGGCGCCGGACGCCAAACGCCGAGAAGCAGACAAGGTAATCGCCGAGGTAAACGCCGAGTAGGTTCGGTTCGGTGAGGTCGAATCCACTTAGGGCATATTTTCATTAGGGAAAACTGCCGATCATGCCGTTTTAATGCCGATTTGGTTATAGTTCACTGGGCTTACAGGAGCTCCATAGGAGAGACGCGACCTGCCCTAGCCGGCGGCCGCCATGTTTTCCCCCTTACTCGTTGGAGTAGCCTGATCTACACTTGACTGGGGAGTTGGGTTGTTCCAAATCATATGGCAGAGGGTACTCTCACTATGCTTTCAATAGAGTATATATAAATAGGATAGTAGGATACATAGTATGCGTATTATCATAATCATATTACAAAATTATGAGGGTTAAACTGTTTATCTTTTTCACCATTCTTGAAATGCGGGTTACAATGTTTTATTTCATCCTACTAATAATTGCGGCTCTAGTATTTTACATGATAATACAATTACTTCAATAAATGATGGAAAACCAATTTGTATCTTTCTTGTGTCACTCTTTGGTCATGTCTAAGTAATAATGAAACGCTAAATCTGTTTCCTCAATTTCCTTGGGGGAATTTGAGTGGTCATCTTCAGAGTTGGCAGATACCATCTAGTACCGTGGTCAGCATAGGGGTCCAGATGGGGCACTGTAAGTTTGCTAGGAATTAGGTTAACATACTCTGATGATATGTGTGGAATCATTTCTCATAGCCTGACGGTTGTGATGCTCTCCAGAACCGTATGACACTAGTGTGGATATATGTCAGGTACGTAGCACCCATTGGGCTAAAAGAGCTTCACATACCTCCCCACCCCCACCATCATGTGTCCAAGCCCGGGCTGCTACAATGGTGAGGGCACACATAGGTCTTCAGATGATGTGTGCTGGGCTGCGCTGTTGATCGAGCCTCAATGAAAGGCATGTACACAGCATTTCGTAATTCAGACAGAGGTTGAATTGCATAAAAAAATCTGGCAGCTGAACAATATTTGCAAGTATTTTATAGACCTTTCATTTCCGATAAACACATATCAAATATAATGAATACCCCATACATTAAAATTGATCCAAGTTAAAGAAATGGTGAGAAATGAATTATTTTATGTTATGAAGGCTCAATTGGTTAATAGCATCACTGCTAATGTCTGTGTGTATAGCCAGACAGTCACAAAATGTAATTCTGGGTGGGGTACTGGGGAATGGTGACGAGTATTTATAGCGCTACATGGTTCCAGTCTGTGACGGAAAACTCTGTGAATATGCAAGTCATTATTTAAAATGTTATTAATCACAAGGTAAGATAGGCTGCTGCGAAACGTGCAACTTGATTTAGTCCCCTGTTTGACCTGTCAGTTTAGGGTGGTCTTACCCAAATGTTTTGCCTTTTCTCCTCGAGTTTTGCTGAATTCTTTTTCGTTGCCCATAGGACTCTGTGCACTTTATTTCTGTCAACCAGGGCTAAAGTGTTTGTGCTTGCGCTCACTCACTAAACCATGGTAACATTGGCTTACACCTGAGTGGCATATTTAATACTCTTATAAGTCCCTAGTAAAGCGGTATACCATACACCCATGTCCGGTAAATAACTTGCTACTAGTGAGCATGCAGCCCCTTTTGTGCACCCACTTAATTAGACCCTTGAAACATGTCTCAGGTCTACCACTTCAGCCTGTGTGCAGTTTCAAACTGCCAGTCGGCATGGCAAAATATACACCTTGCCAGGCCTAAAACTCTCTTTTTAATACATCTAAGCCACCCTTAAGGTAGGCCCTAAACAGCCCAAGACAGGGTGCAGTGCATTCAAAAAGTTGGACATATACTTATAAATTTTACATGCCCTGGTAGGGGAAAATTCCCAAATCCATTTTCCACTACTGTGAGGCCTACCTCTCCCATAGGATAAAATTGATTTACCTAATTATGGGTCCGATTAGGATGGCGGACGGATCGCCACTGCCATGCAGGCAGTGGAGATCCGTCCGCCAGCTGTGCCCGTCCGCCACCTATTTCCCCCCTCCATATTACAATGGCGGGGAAACCGCGGCAGATGGGGAGACCGTCCGCCGCTTTTCCGCCGCAGTCGCCTTGCGACCACGGCGGAAAAGGTCTAATATGGGGGCAGTGTCTATCAGACACCGCCAACCATATTATGATGTGCTGTGGGCAATGCCTTTCCGTGGCAGCAATGCCGCCACGAACAGGCATACAGTCTTTGCTATGGGGGCCCGTTGCAGGCCCCCAGGGTGAAGGGGGGTGGGGGTGCACAAGGAGGGTACCTATGGTACCCCCCTGCGTTTCAAAATACAACATGGCGGGCACCGCACTGTGTCATGTTGTGCTTTGAAACGCACAACATGCATTTTTAGCATTGCGGCGGGCGGTGCTTTCAGCACCGCCTGTCGCAATGTTAAAAATGCGGGATGCACCCACCACTGTGGCGGGTGCATCCTAATTTGAAGCACGGGACCTCCACCCCTGTGGCGGACGGACCCGTCCCCCGACCCCTATATTTATTAAGTGGTAAAGTGTGTTTGGGAACAGGTAGAAATGTCATGTCCGGTGTCTAACAAATTATCTTTTAAAATCTTCTATAATGGTAAAGTTGGATTTTAAGTCACAATTCTGAAAATCACACTTTTATAAAATATGGTTGTTCTTGTCCTAACCATTCAGTGCCTGCAACCTGTTTCCTGGGTCACATTACGAGGGGTAATTGGCAGGTGGCCTTTGTCTATTCCTCCCTGACAGCTATACAATAGGAGGAATGGATGTTGGTAGGATGGGCCATTCTAGCAGGTCAGGGCTGGGACTGTGCCTCAGCAGACACACAAAATATTTCACACTAGGCTTTTATGCCCAGAGAAGCTTGGGCAGGGGGGCAGCAAATCCCAACACCATCTGGGGGGGAGGGGGGGGGGAGGAGGGGGAAGGGGGGAGGGAGGGATCTAGAAGTTTCTTCAACTTCACAGATGTCACTAGGACCCATTCTTCAGTTCACTTCTAAACTTACGGAGGACTGTCAGAGGACTGTCCTGCTGCTTGTGGCCTGCTGTATACTTCAGAGGACTGCCCTGCTGGACCATGAGGACTGCCCTCCTGCCTGAAGCCTGACATGTTCCCTCAGATGACTGTCCTGCTCCTTGAAACCTGCTTTTCAGCTTGAACCCAGGGATTTCAGAGTGACTCCAAGGGCCAGAAAAGCTCCAACCATCTTGTACCTGCACCCGGACTCAGCCTGAGTGAGTCATGACCCTCCAAGTGGTGCCTCTCCAGTCCTGGACCCTTGGAAGTGATGCTATATGTGCCCAGATAGCGCAAATCCAAAATGTACAGCCAAAAAGTGCCCTGAGAAACAAGAGGATACTGGGACGTACCTGCTCGTCGATCTGCCCAAGGTGCATTGCAGTAGCTACCACTACATTCTTCTCCACAGCAGCAACTCATGTTCAGCGACTCCTCGTAGAAGGTGTATCTGGCTTCATGAACCCTTGTCGGCTACAGCCTGCAGCTTTGTCCTGCTGGAGATTTTCGACTTAAAAAAAAGAGACTTAGTCCGAATATAAAAATGTTCACTTCAGCTTCGTCCAGCAGTTCCTTGTTGATGAACAGACACCACCGGCTGTCTTGCACAACTTAACTGTACCTTCTCAAATATTTTTTTTCTGCAAACTTTCTTCTAATTCTGAAGGTAAACTGTGACTGGGCCCATACCACTTTGTGAAACCAAACTACACACCATCGTGGTCGAACATAGCTTTGGTTTTTCCCCTGTTTCGCTTGACTCCATGTCCTTGGTTGTCGTTTTCTGCTTTAAGGAGCTATTTTTCACTTTAGACTTTAAAAATACATAACTTCAGTTCTACCAATTGGATTTATGTTGTTTTAGTGTCAAATAATGTATTAAATGTTACTCTATTTTCGAAATTTGTGTGGGATTTATTCTTGTGCTGTGTTTTCACTTTACTATTGTTTGAGTGCTGCATAAATGCTTTGCACAATGTGTCTAAGTTAAGTCTAACTGCTTCTGTGCCAACCTACCAGAGGATTAAGAACAGGTAATTTTGGTACTTTTTGTGGTTCCCCCTGACAAGGATTGTGGCTGTTGCTTGAGAAGGGCTAACAGCCCCTCCAACTCCACCTGATTGGAAGTGGGACAGTTTTTTCACAACCATTTTTTCCATGTATGGGATAATGAGACCCGATTTACTGTGTGGTAATTCCACATAGTAACATCGCATGAGGCTTAGGCATCTTCATTCCCCTTTTTTTAAACAGTGGCAAGCATGATATTCCCCCTGCCACAAATAACAATTCCCTTCACTCCCTACTCCCTCACTCTTCTCTCCACTCAGTTGGCTTGGAGCAGGTGGTAAATGTATGTGTTAAACCCCACATAATTGGAAATTCCATGTGGTATTATTGGCCAGAAAAATCTGTTTCAGGCAGTAATTCCCCATTCCACAGGTTTTATCTTGAAATTGCATGGTAATTGGACAATTTAGCTAATGGTAGCTGTACATTTTTATGCAAATCTATTGGTGGTGAATCTACCCTAATATCGTGCAACCTGTAATGAGAGCCAAAGTGTTTATTATTAAACAAGAGTCTTAAAATATATATATTTGTAGTAATATGAAATCAGACTGTGCACAATGAAAGCCCTTTTTGGTTAGAAGGATGCACTCCAGAACTGATCTAAAAACACCCTTACATTACCTCCCCAAAAATAATACATTTCTGTCACTAGGAAGCCTCAAATTACTATCAATTAAAGCCATGTCCGGGCTCCACACTGGGGTGGTGTAGTGGGTAAAAGAACAATGGATTTAACCCAGATCTTTTGACTGGGGGAGAATGTTTGCATTGTCAGCATTCCGTCCATCATTTGTTTGCTGTATGTCCTGGATCCTAATCCGCCTTTAGATTTGCTGATTAAACTAATGGCTTGCATTTACGTTTCTTCCAGGCAGCAGGCACCGCTAAATATGTTTCCTCAGTAGAACACACAGATGCCCTGGCGTGCAGGGAGCTTTCTACCTGCATTTGGGGGCTATTCAACATTTCCCCCATACATGAGTGATGGAAGCGCCATCCTCAATAGGGTAAGACCATTGTTGTGATTTGCAGGCCACTTCCCGGATGGGCCGCAAGGTCAGAGGTTTAAACCAAGAGAGCCAGCTGAGGCTCCACCAGTGTAAACATGACCGTTTTGCCAACTCTAAACATAGGGGAGGGAAATGGCATGTTTGGCGAGGTGGAAGTACAGCAGAGTTACGGTGGTGCTCCTACTCCACCAAGCTCAGAATGATTCAAATAGTTATCCCCTTTGTCTTAGCTCCTGGTGCTGTGAAACTGGCAACATGTGGTACATGGCTCTAAAGCCAACACCACATATTATCTGATAAACATCAAAGGATTATGATTTATAGAGAAGGACAGCCTGAAGTTAGTTTAGGCATGTACAGTTGAGCTTAGGGGAAGAGACACAGGGCGGCAACCCCTCCACCATTGTTTGTAAAAAGTAAAACATTTTGCATTTAATAAAACACTAATTTGTATGTGTACACATACTTTGAAAGAACTAAGCAAATGTCATATCTTATTGCTATTAAGACAATTGTTTTGTAAATTATATTTCTCCTCAAGGGCTCTATACTAGGCAGTCCGCAATCTCACCGGTCTGCCCATGTGTCAAAATGACTATTCACCCTCATACATTTGTGACATTTTGGTTTATGAGATGAAGGCCATTTATGAATGTATTGCCCAGCTTTTGGTTTGATCCTATCCCACGTAGTATGCAGTATGCCTTCACTTTTTTTGGCCCCCAATCTCTAAAGACGAGAAGGAGGTTTCCTCCTTGCTTTACCTCCTGAAAGTCATACTCTCCAGATGTCTGTTCATCCAGTACTTCAAAATATTTTTCTACTGTCATTAAACATGGTTTAGCCATCATCTTTAACCCCTGCTTTCTTCTGGCACTGGCCCTGGTGAAGGGAAGAAAGGGGTTGTCAGTGATGGGGCTAAATCAAAAATGGAATTGAAAAAGGTTCTAGACAATCAGGAATAACTAGAATAAGGTAAAGAGCGAGATGCAGGTCTATTAGGTTCTATTGTATTGCACAACGGATAGGCCCAGCAAGTCTAATCCGAACCTCTTTTTAATTTCACAGGTTGAGCATTGACTCCTCTGAGCAGGAAACAAGTACTGCAAGACTATTAACCATAGATAACTCCCTTTGGCATTAGCAATTTCAAGAAAGGCCCTTCTTTGAGTCAAATTCAAATTCAAAATGCTTTATTCGGTATATATAAATATAACCATAGAGCAACAGATACAAAATAGAAATTACGTGTATATCATTAATTTACATCACACCCTAATTTATCAGATACAAACACGTAATAAGGGGTTTACTTTTCGTGATATATACATCAATCATAAAAATAACATGTGTTAACTATTCAATGAAGGACAACACTCATAATATACGATAGCTGAATTAATCAAATGTGCAAAATTGGCGATTACAATGTAAAATACAAATTTTCCGACGCATGTGCAAAATGGCAATGACAAAGTGCATATGGGTTAAAAAAAAACAATATATACCTTCATCTTAGAATTCATGTGCAAACTGGCGATGGTAGAGTATGTATAAGTTAAAACCATGTTTTAAGTTCATACAATGATTGATTTCCATGCAGAAATGCTTTTTAAAATGTATGTAGCCACATGGAAGCATATATCTGGGCTCCCTAAATTAAACATCAGCTGCATCGCTGTCTTAGTACTACGTGTGTCATATTTTAAAAAGATGGGTTTCAGATAAAAGTTCCTATAAGGAGTATAAAATTTGCAAAACAACATAAAGTGACAGCTACTCTGCTTGGAGATACCGTCACAGGGCTTCCACTTCCGCTCGGTCACAGAACAAGAGGTAATGACAGACAGAGCGGGGCCTCATTCTCCCGAGCGGTTGCCGGGTGAGGTGAGGTCATCACCCACACAAAGATGGGAAGAAGATATTTTTTTCTCTTTCTCCAGTATACATTGAGATTCCAAGTTACTGGTAGTTATATGTATCACTATATGTATAATTCTGTAATGTTTGCACTTACACCCTTTTTTTAGTTGCAGTAGCTATACATCTTTATAGGTCCTGAAGAAAGCCAGAGTAATTCTCTTATTGGCTGAAACATGTCGACCGATCTGCACAGCGCCATAGTGTAGCCTAACTCTTCAGCTACTAGGCGTGATTTTAATTCTGACACTTAGATAGATCTTAAATAATACATGGTTTGCTTAAGTAGTTAGTTTTATCCTTCACTGTCATTTAAGCACTGCACCACAGTAGTACCATCGCTTGAGCAACAATTTGGCTACAGTATGTTTTTCCACATCCGCACCATTACCTGATGGCCTGGGCGGTGTTTGGATCACTCAACCAATTCCCACATGACGAGACTCCGCCGCAAGGGTGGTCTGATGGGATTATTCTGAAGTCATTAGTGACTCAACTTCTCACGCATGCACTCCCGGTTTCTTAGTTACTGGTATAGCCTCACACCACTTTGACCTGGTCTTCTCTTTTTTGTTTCACTAGTATGACAGTAAGGGAGTGAGTTGACAGGTCGGTAAATATTTCCCTTTGACCCCCCACACATGTTTTTTGATTAGTATCATTAATTTACATCACACCCTCATTTATCAGATACAAACACGTAATAAGGGGTTTACTTTTCGTGATATATACATCAATCATAAAAATAACATGTGTTAACTATTCAATGAAGGACAACACTCATAATATACGATAGCTGAATTAATCAAATGTGCAAAATTGGCGATTACAATGTAAAATACTAATTTTCCGACGCATGTGCAAAATGGCAATGACAAAGTGCATATGGGTTAAAAAAAACAATATATACCTTCATCTTAGACTACATGTGCAAACTGGCGATGGTAGAGTATGTATAAGTTAAAACCATGTTTTAAGTTCATACAATGATTGATTTCCATGCAGAAATGCATTTTAAAATGTATGTAGCCACATGGAAGCATATATCTGGGCTCCCTAAATTAAACATCAGCTGCATCGCTGTCTTAGTACTACGTGTGTCATATTTTAAAAAGATGGGTTTCAGATAAAAGTTCCTATAAGGAGTATAAAATTTGCAAAATAACATAAAATGACAGCTACTCTGCTTGGAGATACCGTCACAGGGCCATAAACATGTGCCATGCTGCTTAATCGGTGGGAATGCTACTAGATGGTGTGCAATTCCTAGGCGTAAGCGGGTTAATACAAAGCAATGAGAGCTTTCAGTGACAACAGTAAGGTATGATTGAAAGCCTTCGCTAACACTGTATTCTTGATAGAAGTTGAACGTACTTTGTTTTACACATTCAGTCATTCTGGTACTTCTTTTATGTTTCAGGAAAGTGACTTTAAGCTCTTTCTTTGATAAACCTGCCCCCCATTATCAGTTCTTTAAAAATATCAAATTCACAGAGTGTTTTATACCAGAATTGAATGTGGCATAGCCAAGGGATTATTTGAGCGGTGATCGAGCTTTAAACAGTCATTTATCACATCCTGAGTGAATCTTGTTTCTTCTTTTGACCAGATTGATCGCCATAGGGCCAGGGGGCGCAAGGCGATTAGGTCCTTGACGTAGTTTAAGCCCACTTCCCTATGTATTAGCTCATTTGAGGCCGCAGCCAGGGCACAAAGCAGTCGTTTCAAGAAGGCATTCTCCTCATACTGGATTTGGTTACCACTCTGAGTATGGTGCCCCATATCCCTGCCCCATACAGGGCTGATGATATGCACCTGGAGTTGTAAATAGACACCATCTCTTGTATTCTACGGCCCCCTAATTTTGCCGCGAATCTAAAAACGCTACTAGTGTTCCTGGCCATTTTAAAACGAACACTCTCCTGTTCATTAGCCCACCTTCCGTCTCCTGAGAATGTAATACCCAGGTAACAGAACTTTTTTACAGTTTCCAATTTCTCCCCATCTAAATAAAAAGTCCTGTTTTTTCTTGTCTTCCTTCCACATGACATTATAAATGTTTTTCCTTTATTAATTATCAGTTTTCTACTTTCTGTGAAGGTCTGAAACTTATTAATTAGACATTGCAGGCCGTTTTGGGTCTGAGAGAAAAGGACTGCGTCATCCGCGTATAAAAGAATTGGAATGGGGTTACCATTTAGAGTGGGGGCATCTGCTTGGATTGTTCTTAAAATTTGTCAATTTGATTTAGAAATAAAGAGAATAAAAGTGGGGCAAGAACACATCCTTGACAAATGCCTCTGTTAATTCTGAATAAAGGAGTGCATTCGCCAGCAGTACCGAATCTGACTTTGCTAGACAAATTATCATAGAGTCTAGCCAAGAAATAAATAATTTCAGTAGGGGCACCCATTTGTAATAAAACTGGCCATAAAAGCGAATGTTCTACCAAATCAAAAGCCGAACTTAAGTCAGCAAAGCATAAGTATAAATTACCTTCTTTGGCTTTTGTGTATTTGCTGATGATGAGTTCTAGGTTCACGCACTGCTCCATCGTTCCCATCCCCCTTCTGAATCCATACTGCACTGGGGATAAGATGTTGTTTTCCTCAACCCAGGCTTCTAGTCTCTCTAAAAGGACTCGGCTAAGAATTTTAATTGACGAGTCCAGGAGCGAGATGGGGCGGTAGTTACGTGGCTCTGACCTGGGGCCTTTCTTGTAAAGAGGTACGATAATGGACTGGCCCCATGTTGGTGGAAGCCTGTCTTCTATGGCAGCATTAAAATATCGTGTCAGGATAGGTGCCCATAAGTTCATTTCATGTTTGTAAAAATCCATGGGCACCCCATCGGGCCCGGGGCTTTACCGCCCTTGCTCTTTCTAATTGCCTCAGTGACCTCGGTTAGGGTCACAGTTAGCTGCTTTTTTTGCCATTTTGAGCCGGGCACTATATCTATATCTATAGTCAACCCATCTGAATTAAAAATCCCAGTAAAATGCGCTATCCAGGCGCGACAGCTTACATGGGAGGTGATTTCAGGGATGTTGTCGTTCTTTAGGAGCGGGCTATTAATGGTTTCTCAGAATAATTTTTGGGTTTTTGTTGCCGCTGCCATGTCCAGATTCGACCAAGCCTCATTTTGTAATTCTTTTTTCCTGTTGGCCAACGAGATCTTATAGTTATGGCGCTCCTCTCTAATTTGTACTATATCTCTGGGCTTGGTATCCAGTGCTAATTTGAGTTTATTTAATGCCAGGGCACAATTCTTATCAAACCAAACCACTTGAGTTTTCCTCAGCTTTCGACTCCTGACTGTAAGTGAGTCGTCAATCACTTTAGTTATTTTTAAAAAGTTAATGAGTAAATTAACAGGGGACACTTTGGGACCTAGACAGTAACCTATTTCCACGCTACATTTTAAGAGGACTTCCATCATAAATTGGGCAGGGTTAATTCTAACCCACTTTATTCTCATGCCGTTTGGTCTTTCAGCTGTGATCCGTTGGACGGGTCTCCCATAAGAGTGGGTTTTTCGCCCCCAACCAAATAGTACCATCGATAGGCTGTTGTGATCACTCACAGTCTGCTCGACTACCCATGAGTTGGAGTAGACTGATCCATTGGACACCAAGATATGGTCAATATTGGAGTGGGCGTCCCTCCCTCTGAATGACGGACACTCTACGTTATCTCTGTTCTTTGTGCAGTCTAGCAACTCTAAGTCTAATTTAGCAACTAAATTATTCAAGGTGCTTCCGTAGTTGGTATGGGGGAAATGATTATAAACAGTACTACCTCCACTATAGTACTCGCCTCGATGACCACAGATACTCTTCTGTGCATGACTGCACGCTTGAATGTTGAAGTCTCCAACCCAAATTATTACAGGGGGATCGTCTGGTTGCTCTAATACTCCCTCTATTGCCCGCTCTATATCTTGTACAATCATACCCCGGTTAGCTCCAATGATGTTATTGTAAAAGTTTACTATAGCTAAGTCCCTACCTTTACCATGTACCAGGCGCAAAATCTGCGCGTACGGGGCTACCTCTACACAGCTACCAAGACTGAACTCGGTTAGGGTAGTTGATACCAAAGTCAAGAGTCCGCCTTTTGCCCTTCCCGCTACAGGGGATGCTACATCCACACTATATGATGTGTACCCCTCAACTTGAATTTGAGCTCTATGCCACGTCTCCTGGAGACAAATTATATTGTGCCCTTGTGTGATAAAGGTGTTCCAGAAAGGGGTAATTATTTTACCGGCAATACCTGCTATATTCCAGGTAATGATTTATAAACAAACACCAGTGCACATCCTTTTTAGTCACTCTTATCCAATGGGCATCCGGCCACGTCAATCCAGTATCTCAAATGTTCTTGCCATCCACAGATATAGACGCACAATGTTCAATGATATTCAATGTTCTTTTATTAATTCTTTTCTTGTCACAGCCGACGCACGTTTCGCCCTCTGCGGGCTTTTTCAAGGCTGTAAATTACATACAAGACATAGCACCATATCAGATTTATACATTATGGGCCACCTTCTATTCATCATTGCCCTCTGACATAGGTCTAATCCACACGTGTGCCACCACCACCTGCAGATTTCCGGCGTGCACCTCGTACTAGTCCAGTTCTCACTCATATATACTGATCAATTTTCTATTATTTCATGTACTGAGGGCACACCCACTGCGTGCGATCACCTTCACCATAATATCCATGCCTTACTCTAAGTGTTCATGGGCAGCCACTGTGTATTTACATATGTTCAAATGATTTTATAACCAATGTGCCCGTCACCGCACACTCTTTTTAAGCTATATTCTTAAAGTGAACTCTATAGTATCACTTACCAAATACTTTAAGGTGGACAGCATGTATTCTAAGAATCAATAATTTACAAAGAACCTTTGGGCATTGTTCCTGTGAAAGTATACGAACGTGATATTAGCATTGTGCCAAGTTTATGGCTAGACAGTCACTTCAGTTTGATAATCTATATACATTCATTAATCTACAGGCTTACCTTCAAGCCTTTGGTTTTCACACGTGAAGTTGCTGTAAGTATAATTCCTTAATCTAGAATCCATCCAAATGTTGTGTCTCAGAGTTTGTACGCGCTACTTGGAGCCTTGATAAGTTCCATCTAAAGTATCAATAAAATTTTGCCATCAGTTACATTGGCCCTGCAGATATCTCTGTTGTTTTACCACTCTATTCATATATATTAATGTCCAAAGGTTTTACAAACTAGACTTATATTGGAAAGGTCGTGAGTCCACTCACATGACAATGCCAATCTTTAGAACTGTTTAGTTACTTTCATAAAACGAACATCTTCAATTAAAAGGAATAATATCATATCTCTAAAAAAGTCCCCAAGTGCGACCAAAGCTGAGGCTAATTCGTCTATATTCATTTCTAATCAATCCGTCCCTCCTCAAAATGCTAACAACCCTCTCTGTCTCACCTCCCCTTTGTTCCTGTAAAGGGCGACGACGGACCAGTTGCTGAGTCTAGTATTGCACTCTATAGTCGCAGAGCGGCCATTTTGGAGTGTCTGAATTTTCTGTTGGGTGATTCTAATTTTCATTCGGCTGTGACAAGAAAAGAATTAATAAAAGAACATTGAATATCAATGAACATTGTGCGTCTATATCTGTGGATGGCAAGAACATTTGAGATACTGGATTGACGTGGCCGGATGCCCATTGGATAAGAGTGACTAAAAAGGATGTGCACTGGTGTTTGGTTATTAATTGTATATGACACTCTGCCTCACTTTGAGTGGGTAGGGTATCGTAGATTGGTGGTAAAACGTGGATGAGCACTACATCAGGATTGCACTCCAACAAAGTGATTTAATTAACATTGTATAAATTCGTAACAAGGGAGATACTTGATTCTATGATGTGCTGATCGTGCTAAGCAAATCCGCCACTTGTTTTTTGTCATTCCAGGTAATGATGTTGAGGCCTTCATCGGTATTATCATGTGCAGTGTCATAAGGTGCAACTGTTTCTAGTCTCTCAGCCGGGATAGTATCTATAACGGAAGTTACATCGGTCTGAACTATTTTGGCAATTGAGTGCAAATCACCACTTGCTAGCCTTTCTACAGTGTACCCGGCTACCCTCTTTTTGCCAGACACTCCTAAATCAGGTTCAGCCATTCCCCTAGTAACAGTTACATCAAGTGATTGAGATGATGTGATTTGTTCCCTCAGTCAGTCATTCTCGTCCAGTGAGCCAAACACCTGGAATCTGTTATAAATCGGGATTACGAAGTTGTCCCAAGGATTATATATTGGAGCAGAGTCGTAAGCTGTGTTATATTGATTGAAATGGGTGGCTCTGTTGTGGTCAATTGGCCGTGCTTTGAGGTGTTTCCCTGACTGGCCCCTGTAAAAATAGTCTAAAGGGAGTAGAGTTGTGTTATATTCCCAATTGGAGGGCACAGGTGCATTTAAGATTGAATCTCTGGCCCAATCAGATGTCCTGAAGTTTATAACTATGCAATCACCATTTATTTCCTTTTTACTGGGTCCCAACCAACCTACTCTCTGGGTTGAAATAATCTGATTTGCACCACGCATCGGAAACCCACAGTTTCTAGTGAGCCAATATAGTGTTTTGTTCTTTAGTGTTTGATGGGCTTTAACTTTGGTACATTGGCGAGAATATCTACATACGCACTGCTTTCCGGTGGTAAGTTTATCATTGCGGAGATTATGTTATTGATGTTCCGGGCAGGTGCTACCCTGTCCATATTACTGGGTTCCAAGCTGCCTTTCTCCCTTTGTTTCACAGCAGATTTCTGCCCTGTTGTTATGGTAGGGATGCTGGGAGTTACTTTTTCCGGGGCAGTGACTGCAATTGTTGGTACAATTGTTGGTGCAAGAGGACTAACTACTCTCTTGTCGCCACCAGCCAAGTTGTTATTAGGCTTCTCCTTTAGGGCATTTTTTGTAGGTTGCTTATACTGTGTGCTGATGTGTTCTAACAAATCCAGATTAGCTATTCCCAGCTTTTCTAAATTCTCTACTTTGTCCTTTAAGACCCTCAATCTTTCAACTATAGGGGTAATAAGTGACTTTACTAAATGCTCAAGCTGTGTTATGAGACCCTCCATATTAACAGGTGATGAGTCTTGTAGGACAGTACCCCTTGTTTCGAGGAAATTTGGGTTGATCTCTTCTGTTTACTTCTATGTCTCCCCCGGGTCTATTTACAATTACCAGTTTCCTGTTGGATACCGGTCTACCTTTGGGTCCACTAGGTCCATTACCGCTTGTGCTCTGTAAGGGGCTCATATCAGCTGTCTTATCTGCTGTATCATTATTACCACCATCATCTAACTCCTCTCTGACATTAGACACATCAATCACATCAATCACAGGAGAGGGAGCCTCATTTGGCTGCAAGTTGGGATTTAGTGACAGCCTCTCCCGAGCAGCAAAATCAGTTGGTAGTGTCTGTTGTAGTATATCAGCACAGTTCTGATCATTCCCCGGTAAGTCCGCATATGAATGCAATAGAATGGAGTCCTGTGACAAAGTTGTTATTATGGAGGTGTTTGCAGGTATATTAGATCCTTGCGTAGGCTGAGTTATCAAACACATGCTCGGCGGTAGTGAAAGATGCCTCTCAGTGCTTTCTATGGCAGTGACAACAACCCCTATTGTTTTTTGTAGCATTTTATCGATCGCAGTCAGGCTTGGAAGTGGGGTTGTTGTCTGTGCTAATTTCCTTGACGTGGATCGAGTTGACATTGGTGTCTTTTTGACCATAATGCCACTTAGCGCCTAGGCAGGTACTATGTTCGGCCGCAATCGATTCACATGTAAATCGGCAGAGTAAAATTACCTTGGGCGGAGACTTGATGGTGTAGCCAAGAGACGTGGCCCAGACCAGACTCTTCAGGCCTCTGAGGGCCTAAGAGGGCCCGCCCTTTGCCCGGGCTTTGCCCGGTGTCTTGCTCGCGTCCCGCGACGTGGGTATCGCGTGCTTTTGTAGCGCTTCCGGGGGCGGGAGCTGGCGGTGGCGGCTCCTGCCGCAATGGACCAAGGGAGTTGTAGTCCTCCACTCGGCGGCCGCAGATGTCAGGAGCGGCGGCGGGAGGACTACAGCGCGGCTGGAGTTGGCCCGGTGCAGGTCGTATCCACACGAGTGAGGTGAGCGAGAGCAATGTCCCAAACAAACCAGGTCATCTCTAAACCTGGTCCTTTTTTTGCTGTATAACTGTTTCCTGTCACTGAATATTGGTTATTAGGCTTAGGCTTCTGCATGCAGAGAAACAGTAAGGGCTTTTTGGCATCAATAAAGGGATCGAAGAGATGAATAGACTGGATAGAAGGGACTAGGGGGCATATTATCAAGGGGGTTTATCACCGCTTTTTTTGGCTTTAAAAGCCAAGAAAGCGGAGATATAATTATCTCCCTATTACCTAGCTGTCGCTAACACCAATTAGCGACAGCTAGTAGGAGATAGCGACCATCTTGGGCCCCACTTTGCATGTCAGAGAAATTTATCACTAATGACATGCAAAGTGGGCGTGCCAAGATGTTAGCGACTGGAAAAAGTCGCTAACATCGCTATCTCCTATTACCAACTTTTGGAGATATTCACGCTAAGCGCGAATATCTCCAAAAGCTAACACCTGCCCTGAGCAGTTCTTAGCCATGTTATCCAATGGGAGGTGGATAACATGGCTAAGAGCATTAGCTTGGTAATGCATGAATATCGCTGACTTTTCAGCGATATTCATGCATTGCGGCCGATTTTTATTGCATTTGCGATAAACCTTGGTAATACCAAGGTTTATCTGCGATAAAAATCGCGCAGGTCAGCGATAAATTTTTGTCTCTAACCAAGCAATAGCGATAATTATCGCTATTGCTTGGTAATATGCCCCTAGGTATTATTGGGATTAAGGGAGAGGTGGTTGTGGGTAGGCCTGGGCAGTAAACTCTGCTCTGCGGGTGGATTTCACTGAGATTTTGTCACTCCGTGGTCCTATTGGAGCATGGAGGTCAGCAAACCTCTGCCGCATGGCGCTCACCCCGTATATAGGCCCATGTAAAAACAAACGTATGTTTTTCTGTTTACAATACCTGGAAGTTTACAGCACCATGTTCAATTTAATTGAGAAGGCAAAACTTGTATATACTGTTGCTTGCATTCTTTGTTGTGGTGTGACATGCTGATTTCACACACAACATATAGCCTGTGTTGGTGTTTTTTTCTTAAATACAGATATCTTGATTAGGTAGAAAGATCAGGGCAAAGGGAAAGAGACAATGAGGGGTTTACAGCTTACAGCTCAAGAGGTGGATGAGCTGTAAACGGCCTCTAGAGGAAAGGTCAAATTAGCTCCATATGTGTGATTGTAATTGGTGTCCTCACTGCCAGGTTCAGCCCAGTCCACAAAGGCTGACGGGGTGGGGAACAGGGGGCGGGGATAGAGGGGAGGTAATGCTAAAGTCCTCTCAGCCCAATGGGTGTTACGAGAAGTGCTTCATTTGTAAAACAATAAGTGCCAGGACCCTGACCAGGAGGCCACTGAAGCTTGCACCACCCACTGTCCCCGACATCGTTTGCCAATGGCGGTACCAAAATAGCTATTAACCATCTCTCTCACCTGCAAGTGCAACAGTTAAGATTATTCCAAGTCCCCAAAGCTAAAGGAATGGCTGGGGAGGCAGGTGTTAGTCATTTTTTATGTATGTTGTATTCCTAAACAACAGTTGTTCTGGTCTTCTCTAAATTAAATTAGCAGCACCACCATGTGGCAAACTGTCATAAGAGTGGTACTGACGGGGAATATCACTTACAACGCATTTTTTACAACGCACTACCATTACATCGCAACCATTACAACGCATACCATTACAACGCATTGCGCTGGGGGGCGCTCTAGGATAGGGAATATATTTAATTTACTATCCAACACCTTCCCTGCTATCCACGGGGACTGGAGTTGGAATAGTAAATTAAATAATTCACTATCCAGCGCCTAAAAGCATTATGCGTTGTAATGGACTGCGTGGTAAAAACCGCGTTGTAAAGGCATGCGATGTAAAAGCATGCGTTGTAGTGACACCAATCCGTACTGACAATTAAGGGCTGGTGCCGAGCCCCGGAAACCAATGAAATGCTGGTGCTGAGCACCGGAAATCACGGCTCAATTAAGCACTGATTGCGAGCTCGATTCTGGATATTGTAGTTTCAATTTTTTTTCTTAGAATGAGGCTCAAAAATCTCCGGTATGCATTTTGTTGTCCTACACATGGCAGGGAGTCACTTGTCAGTTACGACTGGGATATCTAGTTCACACAAAGATGATTGCAGCAAGCACACTAACCCACAGGGGACCGTCAAAATGGTAGAAACCACATGCAAAAAAATTACATATCCTAGAAAAAGGGAAGCTGCAGTTACAAGCAGTAGGTAAAAATCTTCACAAGTGAAAATTGAAGGTTAGTTTGCAGATGAAGCAATGTGTTTTTTCATTTTTTTGCAGTTTTTTCTAGTAGGAACCCGACCGAAGGTATTGGAGCACTTTAAACAAGCACCAGTTACATTACACAAGGACATGTTCATTTTTCATTCTGGATGTGGGGCAGACGTCCAGACTCAAATCAAAATCAAATCAAAAACAACTTTATTCGGTTTTTCATAATGATAGAAACACCATAAAAGTTCATAAAAATACATTTTTTACACATTTACTCAATTTATAAGAACAATTAAAAAACAGGGAATTTAAAAAAAACCAATTTATAAAAACACAGTATTAATAATGACTTGACTTTTACTTATATCCTTTGTGCTCAGTTCATTCTTTTCAATGTCAAAGATTAGAGCGATGACGTATACAAAATTTCAGAAAGCGTGCAATTGCTTTTGCTATTAGTTAATTTTCAAGATATTGTAACGCCAAGTATGCTGGACGACATTGGCGTAAGCCCCGGTGTTTTAATATGAGTAGTAGCCAATGTCTGCGGGGTGCCACAAAAAATTTGCAAAATAATGTTGTGTGTATGGTTGACTGTTGTGATTGGGAATCGCAAGGGCACGGTAGGAGTCTTGATGACCAGTCATTCTGTATGGGAAAAGAGACCATTAAATGGAACATAATAAACCTAAAACGTGTCAAGAGCAGTTTTTCAAATTGGGTTACTTTATACATCAAATAGGGTTCAACAGACAGCACAGTTTGTACCAATAAACTGTGTTGTACAGAGGGTTTATGAATTTCTTTTAACAGACGTACCTGGCGCAAATGTGCAAAGCATGCTTTTCTCAACTCTAGTTTGGAGATATTGTTTAAAGATAATGGGTCTGTAAAAAAATGTTCGAATCCCATATCTGTTAAAAGGGCTTTGACGTAAACTATCCATTTTATCCTCCTGTAATGGTCAAGCGTCTGAATGTCTTGTATGATGGATCTAGTTAGATGGCATTGTTCAGTGACCCAGATTCGACGCCATAGCATTACAGGCTGGGCTTTTATGATGTCCTCTAGGTAGTCTATGCCCAGCTCTACATGGCAAGCATATGTGGAGGAATTTTTCGGTAACCCGGGTAGGGATCTTAAAAAGGAATTTTCTATTTTTTGTAGTTCAGTCACATTTACAAAGCCCCATATCCCTGCCCCATAAATAGCGGTACTGACACATTTGGCATTATATATTTTTAACATTTCTAGTGGTGGTTTATGTCCCAATTTTTGTGCAAATGACCTCAATGCCATTGTTGCTCTCAGAAAGGATAATTTCCTGGCATTGATTGCTGCCTTCCACTTGAATTTGTCATCGATTACGATTCCCAAGTATTGATATGTTGATGTTCTCTCCAACACTTCTCCTTTCACAAATAGTCTTTTGGGTTTTGCACTCTTTTTCCCCGCGTGCATAGTAAAAGTTTTTTTCACGTTTAAAAACAAGTTCAAACTTAGCATAAAGTCACAGTATTTATCCAATGCTCGCTGTAATTCCACCGAGGTTCTGGCTAGGATGACCGCGTCGTCGGCATATAACAAAGCAGGTATCTGCCGACGACCAACTAAGGGGAGATCTTTACTTCCTTCCAGCATGGCGGCCTCGAGGCCATTTGTATAAAGGGTAAATAAGAAAGGGGCCAGCACACATCCCTGTCTGACCCCCTTTTCCACTCTAAAACTTTCTGTCAGTTGGCCCTTTGTCCCAAATCGCACTCTACCTGTTGTTCCGGTGTAGAGTCCTCGAAGGAAGTCCACAATAGGAGGATCAACTCCCATTGTGAGAATGATCCTCCACAGCCTTGAGTGTATAACACAGTCAAAGGCTGCGGATAGATCTACATACACCATATGGAAGACATTCCCCTTAGCCTCCAGATATTTTCCTGCCAATAAGGACACGTTTAACGCTTGATCTACAGTACTTAACCACTCTCGGAATCCGTACTGTATATCTGATATGATGTTTTGCGTGGCTGACCACTCCTGGAGTCTCTCCAGAATGATCCGACCAGCGACCTTCCCAAGAGAGTCCAGGAGTGAAATGGGCCTGTAGCAGGTTGGTAAGTTTCGGTCTCCCTTTTTAAAGATCGGGACAAGTACAGATGTTTTCCATGATTTTAACAGGCCTTCTTCTACAGTAGCATTTAATACGTTCGTCAAGAGCGGGGACCAAAGTTCTTCCTTATATTTAAAAATGTCAACGGGAACCCCGTCTGGCCCTGGGGCATTTCCTGTTTTTGAGGACTTTAATCCTTTCTTTACCTCATCATGTGTGAAATGCAAGCTTAGTGGGTAGGTGACTTGATTCAATGGATCCATACAATCCATACTATGTGACGTCCCTAGACCAAAAACATTAGAGTAGTGATTTACCCATTCATTGTTGGTGATTGCAATATCGATAGATGGTAAATCCTCTTTGCCTGTAAGATATGGTGACCTTACTACTTGCCAGAACTCTGCGCTATCTTTAAGTTCCGAGCTTTTCTTAAGACGCTCCCATAGATCAGTTTTTATCTCTTGTTTTCTGTTTTTCATCACTAGGGCATACTCTTTTCTTAAAGTGATGATCTCCTCTCTATCTCTTTTATCCCTTCCGAGCGCTTTTTTTAATTTTGAGTGTGCTTTGGTACAGGCTGGATTAAACCAGCCTTTCTTCGCCTGGTTTTTTTGTTTGCAGGATTTGGTGAGGGCCTTCTTTATATTTTGTGAGATGGTATTGAAACTGATTATTACGTCACTACATTTTGTCTCGGACCCTAGGCAGATTAATATCTCCTTTTTACATTCTGTGATTATTCCTGTAGTAATCACATTTTTATCAATATTTCCCCACTTTAAGGTGTAGCCATTCAGAGAACCCAACTCAAGATTTTCTTGATCTAATAATATCAATGTATCAGGGTCTTTTTGATTCTTTTGATCACTCAGGGCGATTATAATCGGAAAGTGATCGCTTAAAGGGTTTTTGGCTACTTCAAATAGTTCTATATTTGGGCCATTATGTATTGAGATCAAGACATAGTCTATCAAACTCATCAGCCCCCTTCCATTAAAGGTTGGCGTAAAGGGTACTCGGAAAGGCTTTAGTTCGTTTGCGAAGCCCAGTTCTAATTCTGTTAAGACCTCGTTCATTTTTTCACCCTCAAATGAGTGTGCAAAGTGAGTTATCCTATTGCCATCATCTTCCTCGATTCCACATTTATCAGTATTATTATTCTCACATAAATGGAGATTAAAGTCGCCGCCCCAGAGTATAATACATGTTTTATTAGCATATTTCTCTTTTAAATCTTGTAAGATTAGAGAAATCTCTGAGAGGAGATTAGTCAAATCATCTAGTTTCTTGTTATTATAAAAGTTTACTATGATATATATCCTCTGTTTGGTTCTCTTTAGAATAATTATTTGATAGTTCTCTATTAACTTAAGAGGGACAATTTCCTCATTGCATAAGGTATTTGCTATATAAATAATTAGGCCACCACTATTTCTTCCAGATGGAGATTTTTTTGCCGGGGAAAGAAAGGTCTTGTACCCAATTATATGTACTGGGTCAATGGCCCATGTTTCCTGAAGACAGATAACACTACTCGTGTTAACCTGATTTAGGAAATTGGGGTTCGTCACTTTAGCCAGCAAACCTGCTATGTTCCAGTATGTTAGATATATTAAAGAGGTACTGCTATTATGACTAGGGGAAGTAGTTGTAATTAATAAATTTTCCAGTGGTACAGGACTAGTTTTCAGTTGTATTAAGTTGGTCTCATCGTTTAATCCTATTTGGGTAAGAGGGATTTGAATATGTTTATCAGAAAAATTTGCTACATCCTTTTCCACTCTGTCCAAAACACTATCTATCACCTGCCCCTCTGAAGTTAATGTACAGATAATTGTCCCTTGTAGATGGTCATTTTTTTGTCAATCATTAAAATCAAGAGTAGACAGTGCAGTAAACCTGTTTTGGATCGGAATACTATAGGAATTGCCTGGTGCAGCAGCAACTTGATGCCAACGAGGGTCCCTATATTCTTTATGCGGCATTGTGGACAAATAAGGATGAGACGTAAGATAAGTATGTGTCTGTGGTTGATGTCTTTGTGTATGAACATTCGGATAAGTAAATTTGGGATACTGATGTAAAAAGGGAGAGTTATTTTCTATCATTTGATAGTGATCAAAGAAAGGAGTGGCTAGGTTGGATCCCATGGTTGTTGAATTTGTAATCAGATGTCTATAGCAATATCCCACCGGGAGAAGAGTGGTATTAAATTCCCAGACCGAAGGTGAAGGGGCCCTTGCCAAGGTTTTCTCAGCCCATTGCGGGTTCTTAAAGCTTATAGATATGCAGTCACCTTCGAATTTTTTCTTCAGGGGGCCTATCCATCCTACTCTCTGTACATTATTTATTTCTCCTGTACATTCTATCGGGAAATTACAATTTGCTATCAGCCAATGCAAGATCTTATTTTTCAAAGAGGAAAAATTTCCTCCTGATCGTGTCTGAGTTTAGGAACATTAACCAAGACCAATACATAAGCACCACATTCAGGTGGAAGATTGATTTGTGAAGGAATCTGTCTTGAATTGTATGGAGGATCGTGTATTGGCCGAGGTTTTTGAGAAGTTGCGAAAGTAGAATTCGATTGGTTATGTATCTTTGTTATGTCATGAGATGGTACTGTCTTCTTTCCTGTGTTTTCAGTTACAGCCTGGGTGTTGGTAGTTATATTTGGAGTAGAACCACTTCCTGTAGCAGAGTTATTTAAAGGATTTTCTCTGCTTGTAGAAGGGACTTGTTTTAGTTGTGATTTTGTCCCTATATCTGCAGATGGAGTAGCTTTTGCTAACTGTTTGGTAGTGGAAGGTTTACTAATAGTTGTTTTTGCGGCTGTATTAGTAATTGCAATGTCTCTAGGAGCCTTTTTGTTGACAGCAATAAGTTCCTCTAGTTGTTTTTTAATATGGGCCAATCTAGATTCAATTGGTGACATAAAGATGGCCAAGAGGTCACCAACTCTTTCTATTAGTTGATCATTTTCTGTGTTTTTTGTGGGTGCATCAACATTATCCACCCGCACCTGAGTATTCCCCTGAATATCCTCAGTTGGCGCCCCTGTATGTATTGTTATTCCACTAGCAGTGGGATGTTTGGTTGTGCCTTTTCTAGATGGAACTTTTGTTATGTCACGTTGTTTTTCAGCAGGAAGAATAGATATCGTTGGTTGTTGAATCCGTTTGCGAATGGCACCCTCTTGGCTGGATCTTATTGATGAAACACTATTCTCTTCTACAATTTCCGGAGTATGATTTATATTTAGGTCTGGTGTCTTTTCTAATTCATTACTCGTGTCAGAGTCACAATCAATTAATTGGTCTGTTGCTGATAGATTAATCTCATTGGGAATAGTATGGAGATCAGGTCGTATTTCTCGAGGACAGCTCACTTGTAGGTCATTATGTTTTGCTGGAGTTTTTGCCAGCAAAATGTTACCAAGAGAGGAGCGTTTAGTTTTTAATAGTTCTTGTGAAACCCTACGCTTGGCAACTTCTAGGTCTTGTGAGACTCTGCGTTCAAGGAGTGAAATGCTGAGATCAATAGCATTGTTTGTTCTTGTAATGAAACTATCGATAGGACCAATAATGGATATGCTTGCCGCAGCAGTCTTACTTCTGCTTCCCCTGGTAGACATCATTGAATACGCATAGCTAGTCAGGAGTAACAAAATTCAATTGACTCTAATGAACTCAAAGCAAGGCAGTCCAATATCAAAATATCAAAATAATTTTTACCCTATAGAGATTAAAATATATCTGATCACAATGTTCACAGGCAGATTGGGTAGACAGGTTTACCTGCTAGATAGCGAAGTGGTAATGTTAGGGGGGTGTACCCAACCCGACCTCCTCGTCCTCTGGGATTGCCCTTCAATTATATAGTCGTCCTATGGGCGTGGCAGGCAGGCAGCGCGGACCAGGTGGGCTGCCGAGCAGGGACTCTTGGTAAAGCGAGTCCCTGCGGCGCTGCTCAAGAATGCCTCCTTTCCCCTCCTCGCAATCCCAGGCGTGCAGTGCAGCGAGCTACGACGGCTCCCAGCTGCTCCTAATGACCCCACACAGCGAGGCGGCAAGAAGTTGGTTGTCAGGGCTTCAAACTCCCTTCCAAGGTGAGCGGCAATGTTTACAGGCGGCAATTGTTCAGAGCGTCCCAAAGTGTGTATTGCACACAGACCCTTTAAGCACACTGGGTCCTGTGGGCGTGGCAGGCAGGCAGGCAGCGCGGACCAGGTGGGCTGCCGAGCAGGGACTCCTGGTAAAGCGAGTCCCTGCGGCGCTGCTCAAGAATGCCTCCTTTCCCCTCCTCTCAATCCCAGGCGTGCAGTGCAGCGAGCTACGACGGCTCCCAGCTGCTCCTAATGACCCCACACAGCGAGGCGGCAAGAAGTTGGTCATCAGGGCTTCAAACTCCCTTCCAAGGTGAGCGGCAATGTTTACAGGCGGCAATTGTTCAGAGCGTCCCCAAACTCAAACCTGGTTCCCCATTTCTCATTCATAGGTACAACCTTCATTTGGGCCAAAAAGACCAAAAAGCCTGGTCATAAAGCGTCCCAAGAGAAGATCCTTTCAGCCAGTTACTGAAACTTGAGGTGTTTGATAAGGGGGTGAGCGGCACATTGTGCAACATTAGTGCTCAAGGGAAGATGTCCCGATTCCTAAACTTTGATTATTTTAGCAAATTTAACACTGATTTGCAAATAAAGATAAAACACAGTTTATGGCCCCAAGAGGGAGTCCTGCAAGAACCAGGGTGGTTTCAGTGTTAGGTGAACAGGAAGAGGGTCCACTGACCTCAGGGGCTCTTTCGGGCACACACCTGATGGAGTGCCTCCCTCCTTGGATCTACAGCTCAGCGGCTCATCATTATTGCTCATGTTCCTCTCACCCCCTCGCGGGGCACAGCACGCACAGTGTAGATACTTGCATTTATATAGTTGACCTAGGCAGGGGAAACAATCATATGTTCTCTCTCTCAGAGAGAAACCTCCCTGCACCACAGGTTACTTGTCATCTTTTCTGTAACAACCCTCCCTCAGCTTTTTTTGGGGGATGGAAATATTTTTATTGGCATTTCAACAAGCATGACAGTGTGTACAGTATGCCATAAAATATTAGAAGTACAAAACATTAGGCTCAGGCACCAGCCACAGAACTAGCAATATGGTTACATCAAGTCAGGTATTTTAATGTGTTTGCAAACAACACATACCAAAAAAATAATAGGCACATTACCAACTTGAGTATCGAGATTCCCCCCCACCAAGATTCCATCCAGCGACTGGTCAATACATGTAGGTGAACTTCCAAGTGTATTTATAGCATTTATAGGTCATCTACAAATTGACATGACTTGGGTATCAATTATCATATCCATGCCTACAAACCTTTACCATCCCTTGACTCCACAATACTCTGTGCTCTGACCCACGTATTACAGGATTTAGAGTAGTCATCCAGATAAAACTTCCGCCGGAAGTTCCATTAGGGCCTGCATCATGACTTCTCTGAAAAGCAAATTATCTGCCACCCTTCTCATCCCGATGCGGTCGTCGCATGTGCGCCTCTTCCTACCCTGGTATATTTTTGATTTGGGCGAGTATCTCTACCCAATAAATATTAGTAACTGGCCAGTGCCACACAACATAACTTGCAGTCTCCCAGGGAAGAGGTAGGCTATGTGTAAGAAGTTATATTGTACCAGTTTAAATCTTGTGTCGATCAAGACCTTGTGTGCACCATCGTGAATTTTGAGCCAGTCCCTGGGACTAATAGGATCGACACTGACGTGCTACCTGGCCCTTCCACTCGCAATGGTGGAAGCCTTCTATCTGCTTGCAGAGCTTGATACAAATTCGTGATCAGCTTAGGCCCTCCTGACAAGGAAAGCAAGGCAACCATCGTCAGTGTGGGTTCAGGGGCCTCAAGGAATGATGGCCACAACTGTCGAGCTGGGATGTATGACGTTACAATGCAGGCTATTACAACGCCTGCCTTTACAGCGCGGTTTTTACATCGGAATCCATTACAACGCATAGCGCTTTGGGGTGCTGGATAGTGAAAAGTTTAATTTACTATTTCAACACCAGTCCCCGTGGACACTAGGGAAGGTGTTGGATAGTAAATTAAACTTATTCCCTTTCAAGGGCGCAGATCAAGGGGGACAAAGGGTGGCCTGGCACGTGCCCCCCCTGTAACAATATCTTGGTCAAGACATACCACCCAGTATGCACTCTCACTATCAGTCGCTCATAAAATAGTTTCATCTACTTCATATAATTATGACCCAACCCTACTTTGTCCAATACTTGGCAGCCATAGTCCCGACATACAGAATGAAAGGCTTGTCTAGAGAGGCAAATATAAAAAGATAATTTCCTAAGTCTGGGGAATGGAGAACATGCGCCAATTGGTGGAGGTTACATGATGTGTTCCAACGTAGTATGATTCCCAATTGATCCACAGGGATCAGACGTGGAAGAAGAGGCAAAAATTGCACCTCCAGAGCATGACTGAGGATCTTCTGAACAACATTCAACATGGAAAGCGGACGATAAGAACCCGCCTCCACGGAGTCTTTCCCCTGTTTCAGTATCAATGCAATAAGAGCCTCCCTAATAAAGTCCAGTAGCACCCCTCTTTCCAGCACTTCAGCATGTATATACTGGTAACAATTTGTCAAATAGGGACCCAGAGGAAGCTTTATTAAATTCTGCTGGCAGACCGTTTCCCCCTGGAGTTTAGCGGTTTTCAGTGAATCCACCGCCCTAAGTAATTCCTGTTTGGTTAATGAGACTCCTAGTTCCAGGCGCCACCCTGCCAGATAGTCAGGAAGTAACTGTATGTCTGAGCGATGAGGGGCGACATACACACCCCTCAGATGGTCCCAGAAGACCTCATCAATTGCCTGGTGGGTAGAAATAATTTCGGTCCTTCGCAGCCAGTATAGGTTGCACCGAGGTTTTAGATCTAATCAACCGCGCGAATAGGCGTCCACTGTGTCACCCTCCATATACAATTTCCTCTGACTGTTGAGCCAGACATGTTTTTCTAATTGATCCCATAGCGCACACACCTGGTGTCGTTCTCCCTACCCCCTACCACAGCTTAAGGTGTTTGTTTCAGCTGCTCTCTAAAATCATAAATTAAACCCTTTCTATTTTATTTTTGAAAGACTTGGCTTCACTAACTGATTGCTTCAGTGCAATATTACTTTTTTTAACATAACTTAGTCTACACTATTTCTCATGTACTGGCAAAAAAGCATTGCTTCCGTGGGTGTGCACTTGATTATTCCTTTCCACCAAAGAGGAACTGCTTTTTATGAACTGTTGAAGGAGGGAAGCATTTGCAAGCTCATGCATATGCATGTTTCTATTTATTTAAACATGCATGTCTAAATATGGCATATGTAGCAAATATCTAGCTACAAAACACAGAGCGCTGTAGATGATGTAGTTCTTCAGGTTGGTAGTGCAAAAAAAGGGAGTGGATTGCATAAGTAGCTTACAGGTTAAAGGTTACAGTGCAAAGGCTGCACAGGTGACGTTCACTTGGGGGTCAGGCATCAAGGCGAGTGACAGAGCCATGGGTGGAAGAGGATGGGGCGTCAAGGAGTGTAAGAGGGGCCTCTGATCATCTCGAGAAGGGATGAAGCCTGCTGAATCTGGATTGGGTTAGCATTCCAGATTGTTGGAGAAAATACCTCTGATCTCATTGGTTACTGCATTTCCAGATTTCCGCCTGAGTGTGCAGCTGCTATGTGTCTTGCATACTCCACTTGAGATCTTATTTTTGGTTGCCAAGTAAGGAGAGATTCCAAAGTTTGCTGCCTCATATCCAGTCATGTATGTTATTGTTTGCAGCTACTATTGGCATGCACATGTCTTGGCAGGGTTCATTTCGAAACGAGCTGTGAGCACCGATGCTTGCATTGCAGCAAGGTAGTCCTGCAGGCGATCAGGTCTATAGCCCAAGAAACTTTCAGGTAGAGCTCTGTGCCATGGCTCACATGGTCCCATATGGACTGTTCTCCAGGTATTACTGGAACCACTGCTGGATGATGCTATTGAAACCCATTTGGATGTTAATGTGTGAAGCAGGACTCGACTGTTGGTTGATTGATTAATTCATTTAATTTGTATAATGCTCATTACAAAAAGCTGCCTCTTGGTGCTGTGGTGCCAGATTACCTACAATAGAGAGCAAGGGGAGAGGTTAATGATTTATATTAGCATTGGAAATCATACTGAACCTCATTTGTTTGAAAAGAAATGCTTTTAAACAGGAATGACACCTTAAAATATTGGGTTTCAAGCCTGATGTCTTATAGAGGAGTTAATTCTTTCCCCTACTAATTATATAGATCTTGATCCTTTTTTCTCCTATGTTTTTAGGTAGACAATTCTCTTATTTTAAACTATTTTAATGTTTGTTATGCCTATCCTAATGTTTTGAGATGTACTTAATAAGATCTTTGTGATTGAAAATAAAGGTATGATGATGATGATGATGATGATATAGAGCTTGTGTGAATCAGCAAAGCTTGTTGGCAAAATATCTAAGTAATTTCCTATAGAGGGATTTGTGAATTAAAAACAGGATCTTGAAAGCAATGTGATACTGCATGTTATGCCAGTGGAGAGATCTTCATCCTTCATTTACATGGTTATTTTTTTTTGAATGCCTAATAATTCCATTGTCACTCCAGTATTTCAGGAAAGACAGTTGCAATTTACTGATCAATTACTTGGAAATGCTTGGATAAAATCTGTTTGGGTGTTAACTGTGGCTCCTAAAAACAATTTCTAGTAGGAAAGGAACAACATAATCACCATTTTCAAACATTAAAAAAGTGAATTAACTTTTTTAAAATATAAGAGGTAGAAAAATAAATTTTTGACAGCTTCCTTGACCTGAAATGTCTCTGATAATTTTCTATCTAAATAATGGTTTGTCATAGTGGATTAGTAATGGGGTCAATTATAGAATGGTTCAGAGATGTAGCATTGAGGCAAAAAAAAGGAATACTCCACTGTGTAAAAAACAATAGCAATACCAATAGTCTGCCCCATTCGTTTTGCAGATCACCTGGTAAGATACAGTGAATGAATTAATTTTATGGCAAGACCGGAGGCTCCTATTATGCTTTCTTATCTTGCTTTATTTTATACAGCAGCCAAGATAAGTAAATAACTACAGTTCCCAGAGGGCCAGAGGGCAAACTGGGCCATGGGAACGAAAAAACGTGAGAGTACAGTAACCAATCACCATGAGCCTAACAGATAAAGGCCCTAACTGACTGCGCAGCTTCCTCTTTTCTTGCTGCTCGCAGTCAGATAAGTGCCTTTTATCTTTGCTCACAGTGTATTATTGGTTTTTCGAAGTGTATTGTGCCCGTTTTTCATTGCTTATTTAATTTATTGCAGGCGCGTCCTCGCGATACTGTTTGTGCGCTATACGCGCGTGTGTCTGGGCATTACGAGCTGCATTCCCTCGCTCTCCCACCCCTCCCCTGCTGCCACGCGTTGGTAGCTCCCTTCCTCGCGCTGCTTCGCGCGTCTTCCCCGTCCTCTCCTCACCTCGGCTAAAGCCTCCGGTCACCAGCGTTCAGTCCGCCTGCATTCCGGTTCTGTTCCCTGGCTTCCTTCGAGCGTCACGCCTCCCGGCCCGCCTCTAACACGCCCCTGCATTTTCATTAACCCTCGCCTACCTCAGAATTCTCTATTCTATTCTCCTGTGCATACTTGGTGATTTTGTAACAGCCTGGTCATGGAACGCGATAGTTCCTCGGAGGAGGTCCCTTCTCAGGACTCTCAATCCTTCAAAAAGGACTTAAATAAATTTATTAATAACTCTGTGGAAACGGCTGTGGAAGTCTCTATGAAGAGAATGTCTAAAAACATGGAAAATTCAATGTTGAGCATCATGTCCAAATTATTGGCCCAGTCTGCGGGGGAAAGCAGACAGAAAAAGGTGGATTTCTCTGCTCAATCTCGTCCCCATAAAAAAGCGTCTTTGATTAGCGAGTCTTCCTCGCACTTGACTGAGGACTCAGTTCCTCCCAGGCCTCCTTCCAAGGAGGGGTTTGTTGCCTCCGAAGGCAAACGTAAGCAAAAAGAGAAACATGCAGAGTCTCCTAGGAGAAAATTGGTAATTTCCACCATTTTGGACACGGACGATGATGATGATGATGCTAATTTCGATGACGCTGACCAATTGATTGACCTTTTTGATTACACTGACCCTTCCCCCCCCCCTGCTAAATCCCCAAAATTGGATTCTTTTTCTTTTGAACCCGTGTTTGACTCTGAGGGTTTTCCCATGTTTGATCCCTCCACTATCCGTCACCCTAATTCTACCGAATGGTTCCCTTCCCACCATGTGGGAGAGTACATCTCTGCCAGGTTACGTCTCCCTTTAGAAGCTCCGGTACGAGCCAGGCTTAAATCAGAATGCCCTAAGCCTTCTCTTCCCGACAAAATCACTATGGTCCCTTCCATCGACCAACCACTCCTCACCTTTTTCTCCAAATTCGGCAAGGACCCTCGCAGAGGGGTTGATAAAGCTTGGACCACTTGCCAAGACAAGTTGTTGGACATTGTGGGCCCCCTCGCCCGCATCTTTGATTTAGCGGAAGCTTCCCGCTTAGAAGGTTCTGAGCTTTCTGCTGAAGATATCTCTAAGTGGGCTCAACGTGCCTTTTGTCTTCTTGGAAATGCCAACTCCGCAATTACTCACGAGCGCCGTAAAGGTCTCCTAATCAAGTTGGATCCTAAACTTTCTAATCTGGCACCCATGGATCCTGGCCCCAAGGCGAATGGTCTCCTCTTTGGAGAAAATTTAGTTCGTGACCTTAGTAGATTTGTTTCTACTTTTGCATCCTTAGACAAGGCCCAACAAACAGTCAAAAAAGTTTTCGCCCCTCGGGTTTTTGGACGGGCCGGCAGAGGCAGGGGCCGCTCTTCCGGCCGTCCTTACAACCAAGGCTCCAGAGGCTCCTTCAACAACAACCAGGACTACAAGCCTCAATTCTATCCCCAACGTGGCCGTGGTTTCAAAGGCAAAGGTCAACGACAATATCGTCAAAACTCCAATCAACAAGGTAAGCCTTTCTTCTTCCCCTCCTGTGGGGGGTCGCCTAAAACTGTTTCTTCAAAAGTGGTGCACTCTCAGTTCAGACCCGTGGGTTTTAAGCACAGTACAAGGTTACCTAATAGAATTCCTTTCCCCTCCTGTCCAGTCTTCTCTTCCTCCCCCTCTCGTCTTTTCCACTCTCATGACATCTCAAATCTCAAACGAGATCGAAGCTCTTCTCCTCAAAAGAGCGATTCAGGTTTTTCCCTTCGACTCCTCAGGCTTTCTAAGCTCCATTTTTCTTGTTCAAAAGAAAAACAAGAAACTCCGCACGGTCATCAACCTAAAATGGTTCAACCAATTTGTGGTTTACCGCCATTTCAAAATGGAGACCATCTTACACCTGAGGGACACTCTTCGCCCCAACGACTGGATGGTCCGGTTGGACCTTCAGGATGCGTACCTCACGGTTCCCATTCATCACTCCCATTGGAAATTTCTTCAGTTCCAGTGGTCAGGGATCAACTATTGTTTCACCTCTCTTCCCTTTGGCCTATCATCCGCGCCCTGGTGCTTCACAAAACTCTTGAAACCAGTGGTCGCCTATCTTCGATCTCTTGGCATAAGACTGATTATTTATCTGGACGATATCCTTCTCATGAATTCAGACAAACAATCTCTCCTCTCCGACCTGTTGTTAACTCAGTCCCTTCTTTTAGATCTGGGTTTCCTCATCAACGTGGACAAGTCATCTCTGACTCCATCTCAAAACACGGAATTTCTGGGTTTCTTGGTGGACTCTGTCGCAGCGTCCCTGCGCCTACCCCTTTCCAAAGTTTCCAAGATCAAAGCGGAGATCTTATCTGTTCTTCAGTCCTCTCTTTTATCCCTTCGATCTCTTGCTCGGATCGTCGGTCTTCTCTCCTCCTCCATTCAGGCCATCTTCCCGGGCCCTCTCCATTATCGCGCTCTCCAACGCCTGAAGATTCGTCACCTTCGACAAGGCCTCGCATATTCAGATCTCGTGGCTCTAGACCCCGAGTCCCGCACCGAACTTCAATGGTGGATAGACCATTTGGATGCGTGGAACGGGCGCACTATCTTCGCCACGGCCCCAGATCTAGTCTTAGAATCAGATGCAAGCCTGTCGGGCTGGGGCGCCCGTTGTGGACCAATCTCGACTGGAGGTTCATGGTCCGCCGAGGAGTCCAGGTTGCACATCAACTGTTTAGAGATGCTTGCAGGTTCCTTTGCGATCAAAAGCCTTTCAAAAAACAGGATTCACTGTTCTATTCTCCTCCGCATGGACAATGTTTCTGCGGTCCGCTACATCAACCATCTTGGCGGAACAAGGTCCAAACCACTAGCGGACTTGGCAAAGAGTCTATGGGAGTTTTGTCTCGCCCATCATCTTTCTCTGACAGCAGAGTATCTTCCTGGAGATCTCAACAGCGTGGCAGATTGGCACTCGAGATTTCTTCGAGATTCCAGCGATTGGAAGCTCTGTCCATCCGTCTTCCTCTCTCTTTCCCGTCTTTGGGGCCCTTTCTCTATCGATCTCTTTGCTTCCCGTCTCAATACCCAATTACCCCAGTTCTACAGTTGGCGCCCGGATCCCCTGGCTGTGGCGACAGACGCCTTCCTGCAAGATTGGTCTCGTCATCTCCATTATGCCTTTCCTCCTTTCCTGATGATCAACAGGGTTCTTTCTCAGGTTCGCCGCCAGTCCTCGTCCCTGGTTCTTGTTGCCCCCTTCTGGCAGGCCCAAGTTTGGTTTCCGACTCTTCTCGAAATGGCAGTGGACTTCCCGGTCCTACTTCCCTCCTTCGGGGATCTTCTCCTCAACCCTCAAGGCGAACAGCACAGTCTCATTCTCGACTCCTCCCTGCAACTCTCGGCCTGGAAAGTTTCCGGCCTTCCTCTTCTGACGTCCTCATTTCACAAGAGGCTTCGATCTTCATCAGCCAGGCTTGGGCTCCAGGAACCTCCAAGGCATACAGATCCGCCTGGTCTCTTTGGACAAGCTGGTGTTTGGAAAGGGACCTCGATCCCATTTCAGCCTCTCTGAATTTCATAATTAACTTTCTTGGTTCACAGGCCAGTGCCGGTAAGGCTTACCGCACCATCAATCTCTACCGTTCTGCCATCTCCCTCTACCATTCCCAAATCGATGGTAAACCAGTTGGCGCTCACCCTACGATTTGTCGTCTTCTCAAAGGTGTACGTTGTGCAAAACCTCCGTTGGCTAAGTATACCTTTTTATGGGATGTTACAGTAATATTTAAATTGTTTTCTAGTTGGCCAGACAATGCTGTTCTTTCACTTAAAATGCTATCTGCTAAACTTACCATGTTATTATGTCTAGTTTCCATCAAGCGAGTTTCTGATGTTAAGGCTCTAGATGTTTCTACTCGCCAATATTCTCCTTCAGGTGTGATGTTTCAGATACGCAGACGTACCAAGACTAATTTGGATTCAGTGTTTTACCCCTACTTTCCAGATCATCCTAAACTGTGTGTGGGACAATGTTTAAAAGTGTATGAACACCGAACTGCTGATCTCAGAACGCCCTCTCATTCTCAACTCCTTATTTCTTTCATTAAACCCCATCTCCCTGTCTCTTCCCCTACCCTTGCCCGTTGGGTCCGTTAGGTCATGTCTCTTGCCGGTATTGACGTCTCCGTTTTCGGAGCTCATTCGGCCAGGGGAGCCATGGCTTCTACAGCCTTTTGGTCTGGCTCTCGTCTGGAAGACATTCTGAGATCAGCAGACTGGTCAAATGACAGTGTATTTCGCATGTTCTATTGCAAACCTGTTCATACTGTGGCTTCTGATGTTGTTAATATGCTTTAAACAAGCATAATAGGAGCCTCCGGTCTTGCCATAAAATGTAGATTTTTCTAGTATTCATGACGGAAAATCTTAATTTTATTAAAGACACGGAGGCGAGTATTATCCCGCCGCAACTTCTTAACATCTGTTCTCCCTCCCTACAGCGAATCCAGCCCTGCCACCGGCTTCATCTTAGGAGATCTACCCTTCGACTTCTTCGATCTTCTCCTTCGAGTCCTCCAATTCCAGCGCTCCTGGATCCTCCTCCTGGACTTCTGTTTGGTCTTCTTCCTTGGATTCCCCTGATGCAAGACTTATGTTCCTGGACTTTGGCTATATCCTTAATTTTATTCATTTTTCCTTTGTTTAATGACTATACTTGATCTGCTCGCCAGCGAAAAGAGGAAGCTGCGCAGTCAGTTAGGGCCTTTATCTGTTAGGCTCATGGTGATTGGTTACTGTACTCTCACGTTTTTTCGTTCCCATGGCCCAGTTTGCCCTCTGGCCCTCTGGGAACTGTAGTTATTTACTTATCTTGGCTGCTGTATAAAATAAAGCAAGATAAGAAAGCATAATACTCGCCTCCGTGTCTTTAATAAAATTAAGATTTTCCGTCATGAATACTAGAAAAATCTACATTCCTTCCCTTGGTTTGAAATAAGCGTGGAAGCCAAACAGACATTTGGTGTCCACCTATGGACACGCTCTTGGTGCAACACTGTCATGACTTGACAAGATTCAGGAGGTAGCATGGAAAGTAAAACCAGAAACAAATAAGAACATGGATACACAAAAAAAATCAAGATCAGAAACCCGGAGACTGTGGAGACTGAACAGTGGTGGCTGGGCCTAAGATACAGGGACTTGGGGGCATATTATCAAGGACAGGCGATACATTATCGCCGCTTTTATCGGCAGGAAACTGACGATAAAGCGGCAATAATGGCTTTGATAATATGCTCTCGGAATTCCAATCGAAGCCCATGTTAGATGTGTTTGAGAAATAGTATAGTGGTAACAAGTTGTCTCACAATTGTTTTCCGTGCCCTTCTCTCATGTTTGTTCCTGGTTACCTGCATCCTCTGTCAGTTTTGGACTTTTTGTACCTGAAATTAATCGGAAGTCGCTCTCACTGATAGCGTCTCCTGTTATTTACAAGCTCAGGAAAGGCCTCCGGGCACTTTTTAGGTTCATCACCAGTCCTATTTATCGGTGCATCAAGAGAACTACATGGAGATTTGGGTAGCTCGGTATTGTTATATATGCACAGTGGTTTTCAATTTCAAACTGCTTTTACTTTTTGTTATATCTTGACTTGCTATCTATCTGGTGTTTATGTTACCACCAATGTTTTACACTCCTTGAGAGAGAGAGAGACAGACATGGGTAATCCAGAGCTCTGGGAGAGGAACACCCTAGCTCCAGTTTATTTATCTTCCACTCCCTAACCCCCTTTTCCCCTCAGGAGACCTGTAAGTTTGGATTCATTCAGATCTCAGGTTGCAGCTCTTATTTAGCGGAGAGTGTGGATTATCACTGGCACCTGCTCATCTAAATCTCCTGTATGTGTCTTCCTTGTCATAGCAAATACTGGTGATTCTTGAGAGTAACTTGTAGTTTGTTAATGGAACCTAAAGACAGTTTCTTCATTCATGGCCAGTTCAGTCCCTTTTTAAGACTGATGGTCATTGTTCCTTCAGCTGGTGAGGCTACAGTGGGAAATCACACTCAGGAGTTAAAACTGCTCAGAATGTCAAAAGAAATAAATCATCAATATTTCAACGATGCACCATTATAAGTAAACTGCAATATATCACATACCGCACATGACACAATACCACAACATAACACAGATGCAATCAACAAAAACAACCCTTTGCAACTCAAAACATATCTAGTCTGTGCAAAACCTATAAATGCTCACTGAATCAAACTTATGGACAATATCTACAGGGACTCTGGCACCACTCCAAAAATATCCAGGATTCTCCAACTCCTTTACAACGCAGTACCTTGATTAATTAGCTTCTTCCTCGTACAGGCTATCAAAACTCTAGACGCTCTAATTAATAAATCAGTAGGGCCAGTGGATGGGAGAGGGACTGTTTGAGTCTATCATAGACGCAGTCCATGGCTATCAATGTAATTTCAGAAAGGAAAATGAATTAGTTAATCAAGCAAATTAACAAGCAGACTGACATAAGGTCTGTCTTCCAACGAAAACTTAAAGAGCTCTCTGCCAGAGGAATAAATCACAAAGCAATGGTCTCAAATACAGTAAAAATCTAAGAGAAGGTCTTGAAACAAAAAGTCTGCTAGCAGTAGGTCTGGCTCATCTCCAAATAGCACATTATTTTATAATGTTTCAGGAACAGAAGGCACACACAGGTAATGGCATGATATTATGTGGAATGATTGGAGCAAAAATGTTTTTGAATATTACATCCAAACAGTCTATTAGTTAGCAATTCACCACCAGCCTCCAGAAATTCCTACTTCCTTATGCATCTAATTGGTTAAAATTGTACATATTTAATAAATAAATGAACTCATGCTTATGAAATGCAGGAATACAATTGCTTGTTTAACTAAAATGGAGCTTGGCTGAGCTGCCTCGAAAAACCTGTGACAGAAAGTACATCCTGCCTTCCTTCCTAGACATGAACAAATATTGTACAATTAATAGCAGAAGGAGAATGGTTGAGGCTGTATTTTGATGATTATCCGAAATAGAGAAAGATACATGCACGAGGAAAGCTTCTACACATAAAATAAACAGAGCCTTTTTCAGTAAATTTGAATGATTTTCAATGGAACAGGCTACAGACTGGTTATGTTAAAATACACCTACTTTAATCATTTTTTCTAGTTAATTAAAACTTCTTTACAATGTCAACTAACTTCCTGAAGCTAACCCCCACAAAGACTGAATTCCACCTGTTTGCCAGTAGCACCAAAACAGATTCAAATCTTGCTCTACCACCTAAACTTTCCAGGCTTCACCCTCCAGCACACAAAATCTGAGGAATACACCTTCGACACAGACTTATCCTTCAAAGAACACACTGAAAGGAAGAACAAAACACATTTGTTACAACTCTCCATCTCGAAGAAAGTGAAGATATTTCTCCAAGAAAATGACTTCAGAATAATTATATAAACCTTACTCCTCTCTCATCTAGATGGAGGTGATGCTTTGCTCAGGGTTCTCCCACTACCACCAGGGCACCCCCGATAAGTATCCGACAAGTACCAACATCGCTTGTCAAGAGCTCCAAAAAATTAACCCACATCATCTCCATATTGAAAGACCTACACTAGCCCCCTCTTGTAAAAGCACCATTTACAAGACCAGTTGCATTACTTAAAATCCCTTAACACGAAGACCCCAGCTTACCTGCCAAACAACCTAGCCTTGTTTTGGGGACCAACTAAAAGACTAGTTGTAACTACACTAGACTGGAGATAAAACCCTGCAGCAAGGAAATGAACAGAAGGTAAACGTAGGCTGTTCATGCTCCCATGATGTGGAACCGCGTCCCTGCACACATTAGAACAACACTAACTCTTACAATACAGAAAAAAAGCTGATGACACAGGTGAACCACCCTGTTCTGACAGTCTATCCTTCACCTTCCCTTATGATTGTATCTTCCTAGGGGGCATGCACTCTGTTTAGTGCTGTATTGTTATTAAGCTAAGTTCATGCTGTTTAAATACCAAGATGCATGTATGTAGGGAAACTTAAGAGAAATTTGTGCTTGACCCCACACACAATTAGTTTTTGACCTTAGGATTAGTAAAAAGTGTAGTATTTATGTGTTATCCCATTTTGAGATATGGAATTTGGAATTTGTGATGATGTGGTTATATTGCACCCAGTAAATGCCACAAAATCCGGTTAACCATTGCGGTATTACTGCATCAAAGGACAACGCTCCTGTAATGAGGCCTTATGGAGGACAAGAAGAGTTTAAAAATGCATTTAGCTTTTTCTTTATTCCTACTGACAATTTGTTTTTCCAGATACACACAAGGGATGGAATAATGAACAATCTGAAAAATTTAGAATATGTAGATTTTATTTTAGATAAGTCTGAGAGGCTAACGTGGAGCACAGTGAAAAGTAGAGGTGCCTCTTGTATGCTGCGACAAGGTCTACCTTTTTAATTCTAAACTAAAGTGAACTTATTTATTAGAATTGGAAATTGAAACTTAGCTACAGGGCAATGGATGAGTTTTATGAGCAGTGGCTGATGTTTACAAGGACTGCCTCACTGACAAAACGTAATTAGGTGATTTCAAATGGGGTATATATGACAGATCTCCATCGAAGGCGTAGTTATCGTGTAAAATACAGTAATGACATTTTTGGACATTATAAACAAGTACTTTATGCTTTTGTTGATATGTGAAGATAAATAGTTGAGGGTGACTGGATTGTCACAAGCCGGAAATAATATAAGTTCTAAATAAATACACAATTTAACTTAAGTGACGTAGCAAGGGTGATATATGCTCTAATGCAAAGGAAATGGACTCCATCCCCTGGTTTAATTGGGATGCATTGGGCCCCTCGCATTTACGCCCCCCCCCCCCAGTGCTATTGCATCTACTACACTATTGATAGGTAAGCGCCAGGTACATTTTGGACACATGTTTATGGAAGAGGGTTTATGACTTGATTTATTGACCATGGATTGAGGGATTACCCCACTGGTGAATGAAGTAACCAATACCAAATAAAACAATCTGTGGTGGACAGGGCTTGAAAACTGATGATACAAAAGCCAGTTCTCAGTTCTAATGGCAGGATATTTGGTGAAAGTCATTTCTTTGGGAAATTGTTTTTGTAGGGTGCAGTACATTTACAAGTGTAATTATTTAAAGATTTCACACGTTTTTTTTAAAAAAATAACAATTATCTGCTCGTACAGTTTTTCTGATACCAACTTTTGTGCCAGTTTCCATGTTGCAGAACATTAAGTTCCATATGTGCTAGTTTGGGTGATTTTTTCTAGATCCAGAACATTGTGGGAGCGTCCTACATCCGAAGTCTCGGCCTCCCCAGACTGGCTGAGAGCAGAACAGGTAAAACCTATGACATTACTCGAATGGCTTACAATGTATGGCTATCCTGCTTACAATATTAAGGCCCACAACGGATGCCATAAGGCCCGGAGGTTACTGGTCTGGTTGGCTAATCCCAACAAATGCATCTCCCTGATCCTTCAAAAATGTGACGCGAACCGCAACTCTGTTTACATTCAGCTAGGCATCAATGTGGCATTTGGACTTACAATATGCATCTCTTTGCACAGGACATGTCTAATGTTGCTGCCCTCCACAATAATATTTCAGATGCCACTACACCTCAATAATCTGCTTCAGTGGTGTCCGCCCTGGGTTGGGTGATCTCCTTCCAGGAGGTACGAGGTGCCATTAAGGCAAAGGTGCCTGGGTTGGATGGCTTGCCAGTAGAGTTCTATGCCACTTTTATTCAGGATCTCGCACTGGGCTTGACTCAACTGTACAATGCGACTAAAACTACCTGCTGTCTACTTCCTATGATTCGGGATGCCTCCCTGGTCCCCCTTCTAAAGAAGGTCAAAGCTTGAGACCAAGTAATGTCTTATAGACCTCTATCTATACTTAATGTGGATTATAAGATGCTTAGCAAAATACTAGCTAACATTTGCTCCCCCAAGTAAGTACCCTCATTCATCACAACCAATCAGGTTTTATTCCCACATGAAGCACAGTCCCCAAATTCTGACAGCTGGTGCATATATGATATGCCCCATCAGCTGAATTCGCTAAGGCCTCTGGCACTCTCTGGAGACATCGAGAAGGTATTTGATTCTTTACAATTGGATTTCCTATATATCAAAATGGTTAGTATGGGACTGGGTAGGGGATCCCTCAGGTGAAGGCTCTGTGATACGTCGCTATTGACTTGTATCAAGACGCACTATAATTTCTTAACTCTATGGAAAGAGGCAGGTGACAGGGCTGCCCTCTTTCACCAGCACTTTTCACTATGTCCCTGGAGCCATTGGCTGTCGCAATTTGCTTAGGAGAACAGAGGGGTGGTGGCCTCAAAGTTGTCGCCCCCACTCCTCTCCATCTTTCCACATGCGAATGACCTATTGTAACTATGGGGCGGACACTCAGATGTTAAGGGGGAATTCGGAGCACTGGAGGACTTTGGCTGTCACTCCAGCTTACGCATGAATAGGGAAAAATGGAATGCGTCTCCACCGCACTCCCCGGTGTCACAGACACCACCCCCTGAATTAGGCCATAATCTCAGGTGGGAGCCAGACACTTTCTGTTATCTGGGAATCAATGTTTATAATACCAAACCAAAGCGGCTAAAGGGCAGAGCTGTAATAGCTTCTTTAAGACAGTGGGTACACATCTGGTTGATTCTTCCACTGTCTGCAATAGAAAGTGTCACATTGTCTAAGATGGGCTTTCTGTCTTCCTATTATTTTTTTTCTCTGCCCTTCTGATCTGCCTTCCTGCATCTCTCTTTTTTTGAGGTAGATGGACTGTTGACTTACCTTATTCGTGGGAAGAGCTATTGCAGAATTGCTCTTGCGAAGCTGTGACTTCCCGCTGATGAGAATGAGATGGTGGTTTCTGACATGGAGCTCTATTATCTAGCTTCGCAGTTAAAATGGGTGGCATGCTGGGGAGCTGAGCATGGGGACGAAGCAATTACTAAAACATGATTCACTCCTACTTGTGCTGACCTGTTAGCTGTATTGCTTAATCCTTTGGGTTCAACAAAGGGAGCACCCAGCTGGACTCCTGCTTAGGATGCGTCACCTTGCATAGGCTGGCACTCTCCAGCGCACAAGGACAAACCTCCTGTATGTGAAGGACATTCCTCTCACAGCCTTACTAAATCTCCCCACACCAACTGGTCTGGCCTATGTGACTTGGTCCCAGGGCAGGACTGGCTGTAGTGGGCACTAGGTGTTTTCCTGATGGGCCGGAAGGGTGGTGCTGGTGTTTGACCCGTGGGGGGCAGTTTTGCAGCAGTGCTACAATATCAGCCCCCTTTAACGAAGGGGCAGCAGTGCTTGCCACTTGGAACCTTGTCATTACTCTCTGCCCCGGCCAGCGCTTGTCAGTAGCACCTCCCCCACCCAATGTCGATTGAGCAGAATTGCCAGAGTTGATTTCAGTTCCCAGTCTGGCCGTGCTGGGTCCACAGGGGCATGAACATCATGGCTGCTTGGTACTCTAATGGCCAACTGCAGAGTTTCCTTGACCTGTCGGACTTGTTTGCTCTCCCCGGCGTCACATTCCACTATACGGCTTAGTGACGTTTACCATACGAGGTACATGGGTGTTAGGCAGACAAGAACCCGTTGAACTTAGTTGTTGGAGAGATATTTGCATGACAAAGGGGCACACATGGGCGGTTACACTTCATTATAGATGGCTGCTGACTCATGCTAATGGGAGGCTCTCTGGTAGCTGTGAGGAAGGGTCACGGTCATGGGATGGCACTAACAGACACGGATTGGGCCAATGTCCTGACACACAACCCTTGTACATCCCAAAATGCCTGATTCAAATTAATCCAGTGCTACCATCTGTGTAGGGTTTATCTAATGCCCAACCCAATCAACCTCATGTTTCCACGGAGCGTGCATGCTGTCTGCAGGGCCAGCCAGAAGGGCCAGCCTTTTGGTATATGGTATGGGATTGCTCGAATCTCACGCCTTACTGGGATACAGTCCTGGACCTCATTAACGCCTCCACAGATTGGAACCTAGACAAGTTACTGGCCTGTTGAGACTGTACCCCAAAGTCCAAACCTAAAACTAAACTGATAACTACAAGATTCGCAGACCTGGCCCTTATCCTGGCCCATAGGCAGCAGTCCATGTCTTGGAAATGCCCTGCAGGCGCTCTTCTTCAGCGGTGGACCTGTGCATTTACTAAATGGTCTGAGCACGAGGAAGCCCCGTTAAAATTAGAAACACAGAGGGGCCTGTGCAGCCCCGAACTCGCTCAGGTGGGGGTCGTGATCATGCAAGACTGCTCGTTCATAGAAGATGCTGGGCAACTGGTTCTCCTCCCAGATGAAGATTCTTCTGATGGGTGATTACCTAATGGACCCTGGGCTTCGAGAGCCACACTTTGATGAGTGATTGACTCGGCTAGGGATGGGTGGGACAGATTAGCGATGACTGAGCCTGGCGCCCAGGCTAGTCCTCAACCCCCACACAACTCTTGCACACGTTCCTGGTCTCCCAACGCACCTCACTGGAAGCTTGTCGCTGTGTTGTGCTCATTATTGGATTTTGCTCCCTCTTCCCCACTTTACGTACATCTAATCCTGTGTTTTAGAAAAAAAAAAAATCTTGATGTAATAAGCTTGCATATCTTACTTTCTTGGCAGATTGTTCTTCCCCTCACAATTACTTCATATGCCATTCTATACCAGCCTGTACTCTGGATTTGATTTATCTCTCATGGTGTGGACTTTTTGCAGACTCAGCATTGTTCCTTACATATTGACATATGTTATGCCGAAAAACCTCAATAAAATGTGTTAGAAAAAAATTGATCTAGAACTGCATGATGTACCACCCTACTTTCACAAATACTAGCACAGTTAAAAAGCACTTTTTGGATAAGTTTAAAAAAGTGGAACACTTGTTTAATGTGTATATTTTTTATGTTATGCTGATGCCGCCATTGTAGTATGCTGTAGTTTCATTTATAGTGTGGATCCTGGAGGGGTAGCAATCAAATGCCCCACATACAGGGATAAAGCCAGGGCAGTTGAGTTCTCTCTTTTCTGAAACATATGTACAAGCCCATATCGCCACCACAACATCGCTTTTTCCGATGTTGTGATGGCGATAGGCACTTAGCCTTATTTACAAGGCGGTGTTAAGCCACTTAACATGTCTTAACGCTGCCTTGTAAATAAGGCCCCCTTTCACGCTATGGTTAGCGTGAAAGGGGTGGGCAGTGGATGTTACGGTGGGCGTTCCAACGCAACACCCATTGTTTTTGATACTGCCCCCTATGTACAAGGGCAGCGTACATAGGAGGCAGAGCCAAAATTAAGACCAGGGAAAACCTGGTCTTAACTTGACGAAACAAGGAGAATTTTTAAAGATTTAACTTCACAAACTGAATGCTTCATGTAATATTTTTAACATCACTTAGTCCACATTATTGTAATTATAAATTATAATTATATAGCGCTGACTAGGCTTTGCATCGATTTGCCTAGAGTGGCAAGCTACCTCGGAACCCAAGGTTAGAATTAAAAAGGTAGCAGATTAGTAATATATGTTATTATGCTTATTTTTTCCTTGTGTATTAGTTGTGGTACATGTGAGCTCATGGGAACCCATTCATTTTCCTGTAGTGCTTTGAAAGAAATCGTTTAATTGAAGTGGATTAGTAAAGGAATGATGTGAGATGTTACTGGGAGTGGTGGACATGTGTGCCTGTTAGTTAGATGAATTGGATAAAGGAGAGAAGAGTTTTGAAAGGATGTTTGGGGCTCTATTCTAGTCAAAAGGTTTTGGGGTGAGTCCGAGAGTGGAGGGACGGGTAGACGAAGGGAAACGAGTTGGATTTTTTCAAAAAACAAAAATTAATCTATACATGTGTAGAGACATAGCCACAGATCTATCTATATATGTAGCCAAATGTATTGAAAAATACAGACAAATATACATTATACTTTTTACATTTTCTGTATATGTGTTAGTCGTATACTGACAAAAGAAAGTATTGTCACTGCAAGAAGATTCCATTGAAGCCCCTTTAGTATGTTAATTTGCCGAGCAGGTTAGTTGGGTGATTGATTTAATTTATATAGTGCTCACTACAAAAAGCTGTCCCTTTTTGCTGTGGTGCTACATTTCCCGCAACAAAGAATAAGTGGAGGGATTAATAAATTAGAGTAAAACTGAGACTTATACTGAACTTCATTTGCTTGAACGAAACGCCTTAAATCAGGAGTGAAAACTTAAGTGATGGTTTTCGAGCCTGATGTCTTCTGAAGAGCATTCCAACATCTCACATTTTTTTTGTCGGTGACCTAGGATGGTAGTAAGAAGGATTTTAAAAAAATCTGTTATTCAGATAGATCTTGTGCGAGTCCACAAAGTGCGTTGCTAAAATATCTGGGTCTTTCCCCGTGAAGAACCTAGTGATCTAAAACCAGGATCTTGAAAGGACTATAATCCTAGATGTTATGCCAATCGAGAGGTCTTCATCCTTCAGTTATGCAGTCACATTTTTAAATGTGCAATGCCATTTTCACTCCAGTATTTTTGGAAAGACAGCTGCAGTCTACTCATCAAGTTCTTGGAAATACCTGTATACACACTGTTAGCATGATCAACTCAGGAGTCAACCGTGGCTCCCGCCATCAATTTCTGGTAGGAGACGAGCAAAGTGAATCATCTTTTACAAATGTAATAGATAGAAAAATATTTTTTTAAGCTTCCTTGACCAAAAAATGACAATGATAATTTGCCACCTAAAACAGAACCCAAGGTTCTAACTCTTTCCATAGGCTTAGTGGTTTCTCTTAGTAAATGAATAATAGTGGCAATTATAGACTGATTCAGTAGTTCAGTGTTAAGGCCAAAAACCATAACTTCTCTTTTAGGTTCATTTAGCTGAAACCAATTAGCGCTCATGTTAGTATTTATTAGAGCTAAGCAGTCTTTTAGATGACTAAAACGACAGTTTCCTTATTATTATTATCCTGAGCTTGGTACTTCTGACATAAGGATGAACCTATACTTCACATCCCTTTATCAAATGTAGTAGGGATGAAGGTAAATGTTAAAACCATAGGGGATATGGGTGATGTTGTGAGAATCCACAATCTTGTTTCCTTTAAACCTCATGCAAAATCCCTAGATTAACAACCTGCCTGAGTTAGGCCAGAAATGATTGAAACTATGATATTTCATGACCACAGATTCCTGCTGCTTTTTTTTTTTTAAGTTTGATTTATTGAGGAGAAGAAAGAAGGGAAGGAGGGAAGGGGGAAGGGGTAGAAGAGTTACAATAAGCGGATCAAAGAAATAAACAATGTAATAACAATAATAATTTCATAAAAAAGTAAGCATTACAAGCATGAAAAGTTATGAACATATCATTAGAATGCAATACCATAAGCAAAACATAGTACATTAAGACTTAATAATTATAGGTAATCAAATAAAAAGAGAAAACAGGTAATGAGCAATTCATGGGGGTTTGCGAACTTCGACTATTTCAGGTGCAGGAGAGGGATGAACAGGGGAAGAGGAAGAGAGGTAAGTTACCAAAGGGAGCCAAATCAGGTCACGTTTTATAGCCAGGGAAATGGGGGATACATAATTAGTGTCTAAACGATGATTGAAACAGATTGCATTCCACCAGGACTGATAAGAAATATTTGCGGCCTGTTTCCAGTTAGAAGTAACAATATGAAAGGCGAGAGCAATGAAAAGGTCGAGTAAAGGGTAGTCGTTGGGAGATTGAGGAAGGTCTGAAGAAAGGGAGCCGAGAAAAACTAGTGAGGGTGAAAAGGGGACCTGAAAATGGAAAATCCTCTGAATTTGCCGCCAAACCAACTGCCAGAACTGGGAAGTAGGCGGGCATTCAAACAACATATGTTTAAGATCAGCAGAAGGGCAGGGACAAGACCAACAGGTAGAAGGGGTGTCTGGTAAAAAATGGGACAAAGCAAGTGGAGTAAGTAAAGTTCTATGATAAATGAAAAATAAAGTTTGGGTGGTGTTAGCAGCTCTAGAGGTCTTATGAAGTTTAGTCCAAATTTTATCCCAAAAAAGTACAGGCCAATTCTGAGAAAGATCCAGCTCCCATGCAAGTTCAATGCGGGATTTCAACCTATCAGTAATAAAATGGAAAGAGTTATATAGAGCAGATGCAGAAGGAGAAGCTTCCAATAAAAGGGAAGTAGGTCTGTGGTCCAAAGGAATATCGTTGGAGGGTGAAAGAGATTGGAGATAGGAGAGCAAGACAGGGTGAAGGGAATTATATTGCAATCGGGCAGAAGCAGGTAAAGAGAAAATAGATTGAAGATAGTAATTGAGAGATCCAACATATTCCTCGAGAGTGCCAAGTTTTCCAATAAATAGTACGATTACGGATTTTAAGATGAGAGTTATTCCAAATTGGTTGTTCGTGGGTGGAGAGGAGGGAAGGATAGAATGAAGTTAAGTAAGGAGAAAGAAGATTTCGAGAGTGTGAAAGAATAGGTAAGCGAAGACGAGTTAAAGAAGACGTAAAGGACAGAAATTCACGGAAGGTGAAAGGAGATATGAAAGAGGATTCCATGCTGAGCCAGACAGGAGGATAGTGAGGCAGAGTAGGTGAAAAACAGCCAGTCGATTGTTTCATGGAAAAAGCACGGTGATATTGTTTGAAATCAGGAAAACGTACTCCAGATTGAGTTTTATATTTCAGTAGCAAGAGCTATTTGAGGACGTTTGCCATTCCATAAGAATTTTAGTAATAAAGAGTCAGTTTTCTTAAAGACAGAAAGAGGAATGTGTAAAGGGAGCATGGAAAGAGTATAAGGAAGCAAGGGAGATAGCATCATCTTTATAGAGTTGAGTCGACCCCACCAGGACAAAAAGAGTGGATGCCAACGAGTGATAGCTGTGTCCATTTTCTTGAAAATATAATCAAAGTTTAACTTGAGAGTATCAGATAATAAAGGAGCAAACCAACCCCCAGGTATTTGATTTTAGATGGTTGCCATGAAAAGCCTGTAGAGGAAAAGAGATGCTTCTGACAAAGAGGATTAAAAGGTACATTTTCACACTTGTCGGCGTTTAAGCGGTAACCGGAAACTGCAGAGAAGGAAGAGACCTGTTTAAGAAAAGAGGGAATAGAGTTGGTAGGGTCATAGCAATAAAAAAGAATATCGTCGGCATAAACCGAAAGTTTGACTTGTTGGGAACCAAAGTGAAAACCAGAGATAGTGTCATCTAAACGAATTTTGGTAAGGAAGGGTTCTAAGGCTAAAACAAAAAGTAAGGGTGATAAAGGGCAACCTTGTCCAACCCCTCTGTGTAAACAAAAATAATCCGAGGACATCCCATTAACAAAAATAGATGCTTGAGGATCAGAATAAAGTAAAGATATAATAGAAATGAATTTAGAAGGGATACCAATCCAACGTAAAGCCTGAAACATGAAATCCCACCCAATCCTGTCAAAAGCCTTCTCCGCGTCTAGGGAGATAGCTGCAAAAGGAAGAGTCAAGGAAGAAGATTTGCTAAGAATGTTAAGAAAAACTCGGGAATTATCAGAGGAGAGACGCCCTTTTACGAAATCAGATTGTTCTGGGCCAATTATATCTGGTAAGAGGGGATCCATGCGAAGTGCTAATATCTTCGCTAGAATTTTGTAATCAGTGTTAACTAAAGATATTGGTCTATAATTTTTATACAAGGAGTGATCTTTATCTTCTTTTGGAATTAAGCAAATTAAGGCTTGTTGAAAAGAACCGCTAGATGAACCGGCAGCAGAAAAAGATTGAAATAAAAGTAAGAGTTTAGGAAGAAGGAGAGAAGCAAAGTGACTATAGAATTCAATAGTAAACCCATCAGGGCCTGGAGATTTGCCATGACGAAGTTTAGATACAGCATGAGAGATTTCAGAAAGCGAAATGTCTTGTTCCAAAGCGTGAAAGTCAACATGTGAAACTGAGGGAGGTGTAAGAGATTGAAAATAAGAGAGGAGATCATCAGACGTTGGAACTTGTTCTGGTGTATAAAGAGTATCATAAAATTTGGCAAATTCAGTGAGAATTTCTTTATCTTTATATGTAGATTCTCCAGAAGAAGTTTTGATAGATTGAATTTTCGTGCATTCTTTACGAATCTTTAAGTAATTGGCCAAAAGCTTTCCCATTTTATTCTTACCCCCATAGTATCTAGAGTTACATTTTAGTAGAGTATTAGAAGCAGCGTCTGTAGTGAATTTGTTAAAAGAAATTTTTGCTTCAATAAGAGCTTTAAGGGAGGAATCAGATTTAGAAGCAAAATAAGCAAGTTCAAGGGCTTTAATGTCAGCCAAAATTTTCTCCGACTTGGCCTCTCGAATTTTCTTGCGTCGAGATACAAAGTTGATAATAAAACCCCTAGAGGCGGCTTTAAATGAATCCCAAACCATAACAAAAGGGGAGTCAGGGGTTTGATTTAAAAGAAAAAATTCCTTGGCAAAGGCAGTGAATTCGGAACAAAAGGAGGGTTCCAAAAGTAAAGCATTATTAAACCGCCATCTGCCAGAGTGAGGAGAGAATGGGAGAAGGTCAAGGTCTACAAACACTGGGGCATGATCGGAAAGTAAAATGGAGCCAATTTCAGAACGGATAGCATGTTGGGACAAGGATTTGCTGAGAAATATATGATCAATGCAGGATTGGGATTGGTGAGGAGGGGAGAAAAAACTATATTCTCTAAGGTCGGTATTGCATAGTCAAATATCTACTAAGGCATTGTTTTGAAAGGAGTTCACAAACTGTGTGTGCATTGTAGAGGGAACAAAAGTAACGTTCGAGTGACGATCAAGGAAGGGATCAACAATCTGATTACAGTCTCCTCCGAGAAGTATATAATCTCCAGAAAGGGAAGACAACTTGGAAGAGATAGCAGGCCAGAAGGATCTATCGATTCCAGTGGGGGCATATACATTAAATAAAGTGAGTGGGATGTTATCAATGAGTAAGTTAACAATGAGCCAACAACCATCAGCATTACATTCATGGGTAATCGAGGAAACATTTAACTTTTTATGTAACAAAAGTACAACACCATTTTTCTTAGACGTCGTAGGAGAACATAGAACATGACCCACCCAAGAACGTTTAAGTTTCAAAGCCTCCGGTTCAGCACAATGAGTCTCTTGAAGGAGGGCAACATCAGTTTTTAGTCTCCCTAAATGTGAGAGAACCCTCTGTCGCTTAATAGGATTGTTTAATCCCCTTACGTTCCATGTCGTTACACGGAACTAAACAATTTAGAAAAACAGTTGAGTGTAACATGCTCAGTAATGCATAGGAAATACAATGGAGAGAGAGTAAGAAGAATGAATAGGAAAAAAGAACAAAGAAGGAGATAAAGATAAGATGAGAAAGGGAGGAAAAAGAAGAATAAACTAGTACAAAGGTAAGATTGTATCCAAAAAGGGAAAAAAGAAGAGGAAGGGAGAAACCATGAGAAATGCAAGAGAGAGTGCAAAGATGAGAGAGAGAGAGAGAGAGGACAGATACAAAAATATACAAAAAGACAGTACAAGTCCAAAATGAACGACTGAAAGACATACTTATGAAACGGAAAGTCCAGAACAGGGATGGGGATGGTGGTGGCGGGAGACGACAACGACAACAACCAGAACCGGCATCAAACCTCTAATACCATAAATCCAATGGGTAAGGTAAGAAGACAATAGGAGACATCAGGATAAAAATCATTAGGAAAAATACAAGGGTTTATAACATAAGACAGTCATTGTAACAGAAACAGTAAGGAAAACATTTCATGCAACGGCAATGAAGAAAACAGAATCGCAATGCAGCGGAATCAATAAGGCAATGAACAACAAAGTCACTCATCCAGGTTTGGAGGTATGCATGACATCAGGACTCTGTTGACGAAGGAAAGCTTGCAAGGCCGCAGGATCTTCATACGTGGTCGTTCTGTCTTTATAGGTGACCTTGAAAAGACATGGATGTAAGAGACCATACCTGGCACCAAGGGTTCTTATCTTCGGACGTAAGTCCAAAAATGTTTTCCTCCGATCTGCGGTGGCCTTGGAGACATCCTGGGAGAGATAGAGGTGATGACCTTCCCAGATAATCTGTTTTTTGAGCTTGGCGGCTGAAAGGACCTGTAAGAGGTCAGTATACTGCAAAAACAGCATAATTACACCCCTAGGCCTGGAGGCAACCTTAGGACCGAGACGATGGGCTCGCTGGATGTTAATGGAAGATAAGGCTGGATTGTCAAGAATCTTTGCAAGGAACGATTGGAAGAAGATGGTAGGATTGGACCCTTCTGAAAGTTCCGGAAGACCATATAAGCGTAGGTTGTTCCTTCGATTTCTATTTTCCAAATCCTCTGTTTGACGCCGTAGGAGAAGAATCTCAGCTTCTATTGAAGGAATGCGGGAGGAGACAGAGTGAAAAGAGTCCGAGGATTGTTCCAAAATCGTGACACGTGAATCCAAAGATGACCATTTCTCCTGCATGGCCTGCATGTTTTTTGTGGTTGCTTCCATAAAAGGTTTGAAGGCCCGCAATTCTTCCAAGATAAGGTCTACAGAGGATGAAGCGCTGCTCCCAGGGGATGGCGGATCCTTCTTCAGACGTTTGGATGAGGTCAAAGAGGATTGCAATTTCCCTCCATTTTGAGCCTTAGGGATAGCCCCATGTGTAGAGTCCGACTTCGAAGAATTACCCTCCTCCATTTCCTAGGTAGGTGAGCCGGAGTCAGAACCAATGGGTGGCTTCGGTAAATTGGTGAGTTTCAAAGTGCGAAGCTTCCCCATGTAAGGCGGCCAGAATAGTGAAAGTGGAGGCAAAAAGTCAATATTAAGTATAAGGTCTTCCTGACAGGAAAAGGTACATGAAGAACAATAATATGAAAATTCAGCACAAGGTCACGGCTAGAGGAAGGAGTAAACCACAGTTCAGTATCAGGTATTGTGCCAGGCAGAAGACCACGTCAGGATGATAGAGCAACTCAAATGGACCATGAGGTAAAGTACAATAAATTGATAATGACTATACACAAGGAGGAGAAAGCCACTGGAATAAATATAGCCACATTCAGAAACGCAGGAGTTCTTAAAAAGAACATTGACAGTCCTCCAAGCAGGAAATAAGGATGAGAAAAGCCATATGAAAAGGTGGAGGGAGCATTGCTTAATTTCCTGAAGCAAGTCGTGAAGAAAAACCTCCTGACGCAGTATTCCAATACATGACAAACGAGAGGTCAGGTGTAAAGAAGGTTTGCATGAGCTGGAGACATATTAATCCAAGGCCATGACGGAGAAAGGCAAAACAGTGAGGCAAAGAAGCAATGAAGCAGGAGGGCGATGAGATGAATTGCCACAGTCACAAAATGGCGCCAGAGACCATAAAGGGAAATGCCCGAGATATAAAGCGCCTTAGAAATCAACTCCAGCTGAATTGGGCTCACCATTGTAGAACGTGCAGAGAGTGTCCTCTGTTGTCCGAAGATGAGGCAAAACAACTTCAGAGGGATATAAGCCGGCCGCCTCCGAGAATCGCGGCGGGCGCACAAAATGGCGGCCGCAGCTGCGAAAATGGGACTCCCGTGCTGCCGCCGAGCAAGTCGCGAAACCGGGAAACAATGAGGGCGCTAGGCTCTCTTCATGTTCTGGTTCGCGGGACTCGGTTCATGACGGTAGCAGACACAAGTAAATTGCCCCAAATGTGTTGAGTGTGAGGAGCGGCGCCAGAGCTCCGGGACTACGCCGCCATCTTGGCCAGTGTCCAAGCCACGCCCCCCTGCTGCTTTTTTTGAGTGAGTTAAAAACACCTCATGGGCCACATTATCAAAGGATGCAGTAAGATGATCCAGGGACACCAGAAGAGCAAGGCATGAGCCACCTGCAATTTGCCTGGTGGATCGATGACCTTGACAGAATCTGGATAGTGTGCATCAAGCAATTTGATCTACTGCGGGTGCTACTGTATTTGGTATGCCACTACCTTTCCTAATATCTTACTGATTATAGTGAGATCTGTAATGTTTTTTAATAGTATTTTGAAAATAGCCTTCTTAAGGGCGATTGTGAAATGACCCTTCTGTGTGAATGAATTTATTAGATCCAAGCATACCATCACAATCAGCAGGCATATGTTTGACTTTGTTTATTACTTAAATAAACAACTTCAGCTCCATGACATGCTAGTTAAACTTAAGAGTCCCCACCTCATTCTTGGCTAAACAACTGCTTTATCTGTGACGGAATTTACTGATATGTAAGTCACTTCAGTGTGTGATGTTGGCATCTATGAGAGGCTGTTGGGTTTAACAGCCACCCTCATGTTCTCTCTTATGTTATGCCCACTGCTGTACATTACTGCTCAAGGTTGTGAAGATCTGCAAAGTTGGATGCAGATTTTTCATCTTGCTGGATTTTAAATCGTTTTCCTATGGTGAAACTATTATTACATGAATGATTCAACAAAAAGTAAACATGTAAGCAAGTGCATATGGACCGGGTCAGGGATTTTTATATGAGTAAAAATACATGTAAATATCTGTTAACACAAAAACGAAACGTGCAAAATAATTCAATAGTTTTCCTTGGAAAACCATTGCAAGCCATTTGGCCCCCTTCTACTCTGTAAATCCAACGGAAACATTATGCCAGAAGTAGTAATAAACCTATGCGTGCACATTTCTAAAACGTATTTTGCGACAAATATGTACTATTAACATTTTTATTCATTTAAAAGCATACCAAAACAATACAATAGCTAACACGACTCATTTGTGAGGTCTGGCTTGACAGCATGACTTTGCCAGACAATTATTTGAGAGTCGCTAGAGAGGGGGTTTGCTCCACCCACATGTTGGGAACAAGGAGTACATGTTTTGATTGGGCAGAAGGTATGTGCTTGCACACAAATAGTTCTTGCTATCCATACAGCTGTGATCATGTTTTTTATCCAATTATCCAATTGCATGAACTTGAACTTTCTGGGTAACACACATAACATTTGAACGCTATTAAAGTATCTTAGGTAACTAGATAAATGATGGTGTTTTTCTCTGGTAGCAGAACAGATGGGAGGAGGGCAGACATCAGCCCACATGGATGTTTAGGACTGGCTTGACAGTGAAACTGTCACTTGACCTTTTAATCTACACCAATATTATTCTTCAGTTATTTTCTTCCACAAAAATACATATCCATTCCCATGCTCTTTACTTGTAATGCTTCACATTACCATGCAACATTCCTTTAAAGCCCACCCTATTGAAATTGCCAAGGCTTGTTTGATAACATTTCTAAATCTGTTAATGCAAGCAGTGAACAAAAATTGTGGAATATCTGATCCTCAATGTTTGATTCTGTTGCTGCACGTCAGGTAAAGGTTTGAGCATGGATCACAATCTTTTGCATTATAATCAGTGGGATATCATTTGTTTCTGTTAGGTCGTGCGTGGTGTGCATTACTTTAACAAATGTGTCAGGCATGGTTCAGAGTCTTTGATTTACGCGCCAGGACAGTCTCGACTAACAGTGCGCGATACAAATCATCCTATAACATAACATAACATAACATAACATAACATAACATAACATAACATAACATAACATAACATAACATAACATAACATAACATAACATTTATAATACATTTTGGAAAATGAATGTCCTGCTCTAGGTCTGTAAGACTGATGAGTTCTTACGGTGCTGGATTCTCAGTTTCGATACTCAAGTCCAAATATGTCCCTAAACAGATATACTTTGTTCCTCGTGCTGCATCCTGTCAATTTAAATGGGATTCACAAAGTAGTAACACAGTTCAATTTATTGATATCAGGAGTTTGTTTAATGTCTCTTTTAAACCACTTGTCAAATTCAGTAAATGTTACTTTTACTAATAAAAATCATCATTCGTCTGAAATACAAATTTAGAAATTCACCAAGGCACTTTGATACACACATTACTTTATCCATACATTTTGGGCCTGATTACGATGGCGGTGAACCTGCCACTGACAGGCTGCAGATGGTGGGTTCACTGCCATCATGATGTCTTTTTATCGCCCGCCAGATCAGGATGGCAGGCGGTGTGCCTGGCAGAAAGAAAGCCCTGCCCGTCTGCCACGGGTCCGACAGAGGCAATCAATACGATTGCCTGTTATAGCTGCACCTCATCCACAGGATGGTGGTGGGGCCTGGCAGGCACCGCCTGCCAAATTTGGATGCTGGATCCCCACCAGCCTTTCCATGGCAGTTTCCACGCCATGGAAAGGCTGGTGGGGATTGACTTCGGGGGCCCGTTGCCCCACCTGTGCAGGGGCACTTTTGTTTCGCACTTGGGGGGCACCATTTCCCTGCACCAGGTGGCAGACACCGCATGGTGCCTGTCATGTAGTGCAGGGAAAAGCAAAACCTGCCTTTTTAACATTGCATAACTGGATCTTTACCACCATATAAAGCACATTCCCAATTACAGTTTATAGTCTGATTAGGAACCAGTAAGGTAGAGAAAATCATTTGACACAGTGCCTGAAAGAATGCAGGTGAAATACATGTATATGGATGTAAATGTATGATCAATTATAACAGTTCAAGTGAATTGACGACTTTTAGCGATCAATATTTAATTTTCTGAATCTGGAGGGAATTATGCTTTAGAAGATGAGATGCTCGGAACATTTGCTACTCAATGGTAGAAACACAGAGCCTGATCCATAAAGGTAATTTACACTTCGAGTAATTTAGACTACTGTTATTCACAAAATCCTAGCAAAAGTTACTACTAAAAAAAAGAAAATATGATAATTAATTTCAAGTTAAATACATGTTTTTTATTTTTCCCGATGCTTTACAATGCAGAGACCTCCGCCCTTAATCCAGAGACTCCCTGTGGTAAAGTATGAGGAAAAACAAAAAGACAATTGTTATTTGAAATCAAATAGTAAAAATATTTGATATTAAATAATTGTATTCAATTATTCAAAATGTAGAGGAAAATAAAAAAAAATGGTACAGCAATAGTAATGTGATCTTGAACTAAATCTTTCATTGATGGAACTATTTCACATTAACATTTGTTTCTTTAAAGTTTAAATGAAAAAAATTCCACCTAAAGAAAATACGTTTTATGTAATAATAATTAATAAAAGTGAGGTTGGGAGTTAATTAAAATTAATTTGATTATGTTTTAATAAAAAATATTGTTACATTAATTTTGAAATTCAAAGAAGGTATTAACATATTTTATAATTAAATAATAAAGGTACTATTTTTACATATTTCCTAACATTACATATGATTTATTTATATTAGTTAATATTTTAAATAATGTAATTCATTTTAACATTATTTCCTAAAGGGTTTATTTTAATTTCCTACCTCCATTATTTTCTATGGGATGGTATTGCAGTACCAGTTGTTGGCCATGGGAGTTGCTGGACTTGCTACTTCTTCTTTTAGTAGTAAATTATACTCAAATGTTGTAAATAAGAAAAAAGTCCTTGAGGGCCCCCCTCAGGTCACAGACAGCCAGCCTATTCATTTGTGTTCTGAAGTGGGTTTCTGGGGTTGCCACATTTATGCCTGGCACAGGTAAGAGGGTGGGATTGACTCCTGAGAAAGCTATAACCAATGGGGTGAAAATTCCAGGGGCCAAGCCTAGTCACGTAGGGGATTTTCAAGAAAAGTCTTCATCCTCAGTTAACTTGGGCTCTGAAGGCTGTTTGTCTGTCTGGTGACTGTACTCTTGTAATCATACTGTGCATCCACATCTAACAGTAAAATTCTGTTTGAGGTAGCCATTGTACCCATAATAGATCCAAAGACAGAAGGCTGATAGGACAAAAGCAGAGTCACTCAGCAACCAGTCAATGGATCCCCAAGAATTGCCTTGGTATCTTGTGCTCTCCCCTGTCAAGTGTTCCCCAAGGGTTATACATAATCCCACAGACAGAAGTCTGGAAGGATAAAAGCAAAGTCCTTCAGCAACCAGACAGTGAGTCCACAAGAATTGTCTTGCCATCCTGTTCTCTCCCCTTCCAAGTCTGCCCCAAGGGCTGTATGTGAACCCAACAGACCTGTCAAACAGGAATTTACACTCATTTAGTAATGTACACTGCAGCGTTACAAAGGATGCCCACAGCACCCACTCTGAAAAAGATGTGGAGTTCAGAGGAATCATCTCTACCTATGCAGGCCAGCCTATTGCTTGCTTCTGAAAGGCATTTCACACCCATTCAGACCTATTGATGGCTAACTACTTGGCAGGAGAAGGTAGAGAGACATTACAAATTAGCCTCCAGTAAATTTAGGCAGGGAAAAGGTAACTTTCTAAAAGTAATGTTTCCTTAATATTTATTGCAATTTTAACTACACCATTGAATTGGATTTTAATAACTATTACAAATAGTGGTTTCAATATGTTTCTAGGTGTGCCTTTGCCCCAGATACAGTATTAGTATTTAATATTACTTCTTAGGGCTAGTCAGTCTTCCTGCAGTGAAAATAGCTTTTTGGGGCTAGTCACTATAGGGACTTGCTAACTTTCAATCTCTACATGTCCTACTTTTAAATATTATGCACCCTACCTTGTCAAATAAGGGTGACTTGTTAATATTTAAAAGGAGGGGTTTTACCTGTCAAAAGGGGTTCACTTTCACAGTTCACAGTGCATGTTTTACACTGTTACTGCCATGCCATTTTGTTTGAGCAGAACTCCACGATTGCCAAGCACGTTGATAAGGTTAAAATGTCCTGGTAGGCGAGAAATTAGGGGGGTGGCCCAGTCCAGTCTCTAGCGTCCTCTAACGGCCTCAAACGGCCCGCCCTTTGCCCGGGCTTAGCCCCGGGCTGAGTCCCGCGCACGTCCCGGGGATTAGTGGTATTAAATAGGAAGAGGCGGGGCGGGGAAGAGGCTCCAGCTGCGGCGATTGCCTAGGCGCTTGGGATGCTGGGCCTCGCAGTCCCGGCCCCGTCCTCGATGTCCGCGATGCCCTTAGCACTCCTCCGCCTCCCGATAACGCCTCTGCTATGCTCTGATGACAATGTTCCTTGCACGGGTCAAACAGGCTCCCTGGAACACTAAGGAAGACACTCCACAGTCCAGCACGGCTAGCGAGCGGCACTGCCATGCTGCAGTGGCAGTCCGGAAGCTTGCTTGCACCTCCACAATAATGAATGGCACAATAGGTGCTGCAGTACTAGATATATGAGGACCCTATGCCTAATATAGTACACCCCCCACACACACGGCCTTCAGAGCCCATGTTTAATGTGGCCAAATACGTTAGCCATCTTGAAAATCCCCACAGTGGCTAGGGGTGCTTTCTGAAACTTTTACCCCATCGATTATGGCTTGCCCAGGAGTCATTCCACCCACTAACATAAATGTGGCACCTCCAGGCAAGCAGGACTGTTGGATGTTAACTTACAGGCCCTGGATACATTTTGTAAAATATACTAACAACTGATAGGCAAGTTAAATATACCTATTAACACTATACCAATTAAATCATTTTTAAAGGGGAAGCAGGAGTAAAGTGCAGAGAGTTTTAAAGCCAGCAAAAATATAGAGTGCTGCAAAGGCAAACATTTAAGGGGTGACTACACAGAAAAGGTGATTTCCTAAAGTCATGATCATCTATGAAACATGATAACCTCAAGTGTAATAAAACAAACACAAAGATATGATGGACGGAGTGCTGAGACTTTTCAGACACTCACCCCCAATCACAGATCAGGGTTGAATCCATCATCGTTCTTTAGCTCACTTCGCCACCCCAGTTCAGACCCAGCTATATGCAAATCAGTCTTGACCCTGTGCCTCATGAGAACAGTCCAGCCTGAACTACCAAGCCAGGTCTTCCCTGGACCGGAAATAAGCATCCTGAGACCGGTTTCGGGGTAACACCCCTCAGCTGCCAGGCTAGCTTGAATCCAGTGGCAAGGTGAGCAAGGGACCCACGTCTAGGCATACCCTGTCTACTTAGGGCAAACAAATAAAACACAAAGAGATGATGGACTTCAGTGGTCTCATTTTTTCTTTTTTTTTAAAAGACCTTTATTGTTTGAAGAATAAAGAAATATAGTTGTACATGTCACATAGTCTGCAATCCGCAGGAGCCAGCAGCTGAAAAAATAAAGAATATTCAAGAGAGCCATTGATAAGTTAACACAGCCATTTAGCTGGCAACCCTGGGGTCCGGCGGCGCTGTTCAAGAAAAACATGGACGCAACATTGAACATGCTGTATAATGGCAATCTGGCCTGTGGTTTTTGTGTACTTTTTTATGTTTCTCAGCTTAAACATATCGTCGCATTATTAGTGTCTGCATCCTATGAACTGTAAGTTAAGTCCACATTACAATCCAATCAAAAGGTGGCAATAGCTTCTAGGTAAGGTGTGGACTCAGAATAGAGATCCTAAGGTTTTTGTGTTTGCGATGCCATCATGCCGTGGGCAGGTGTTCAGTGGTATAGCTCACTAATGCAAGGTAGTAGGCACTTGTGGTTGACGACACTAGGTTGCGACCGCCTCAGCGGGGTCCCAGGCATCTGTTGGACCAGTATGGGTTGAGCCCTCCAGTGTTCACGATCCATAAATGGATGCTAGAGGTGGGGGTTTGTATGCGGATGTATTCACCCGGCGCCAGATGGCAGTTATCCCGAGCATGGTCCGCATCCTTTGTGTGTGGTGTGTTGTGGCCTGCCGTGGCAACAAAGATGTGATGTGACTACAGGTACATAGCATTCCGCGATTTGTCACGGCATGTAGGCCGACTCCGTTAGTAACAATATCGGACTTGGTCAGAAAACGTGACCGGTTAATAAACAAGTACAAGCATCAACGCAATAGTGAAAGAACTAGGTAAGGGAGGGGAAAGAGTTTGCATGTCTATTGGCATGTTAGGGGAGGGGTGGTAGCAGTTCAGGCGAAGGGTCATCGACCCTGGGGCGGGGTATGGCGGGACGATTTCTGAAGCGTGGGGGGGTCTGAGTGGAGGCGTACATGTTATATCCCCAGATTATAGCGATCTGAGGGATTTTTCTCTAAAGGACATGGTTTGGGACTATCATGTGGGAGATATCATGTGGTATGTCAGACATGTCGGTCCGTCGACTGCAGCAGGGCGTATACCGCGAATGGGTGGGAACGTGTGCTTGGATGCAGTTTGGTGCTACACAGGATTGCTCAAGTTATTCCTTGCTCCTGACAGGCTTGTTGAAAGGATGCAAGGAGATCGCCCCAGAGCTGCGCAATGGGGAATTTTCGAAGTCCAGCTGTTTCCTCCCGGAGGAGCACTGTGCCCTCCGCCCGTGCCAAATTAATGAAGGATGTGTGCCAATGTCGGGTGTGGGGGGGGCGCTGGCCTTCCAATGTTTGGTGAGTAAGCGCTTAGTCGTGATGAGGCCCATGTCCCAGAATCTTATTTGTACCTTGTTGAGCTTCGTGCGCTTGTAAAGCCCTAAAATACAGGCTTCCCACGTCTTCGGTACTTGTTCATCAGTGCACTGCGTGAGTAGTGTCGTGACCTCATCCCAGTATGTCTGTATGACAGGGCAGTGCCAGAGCATGTGCAGGAGATCTGCCCCTGTCAAAGAGCATCTTTGGCAGGCAGTGTCAGTGGCCGAGAAGTATCTGTTTATCTTGTCAGGTGTGAGGTAGGCCCGGTGTAAAATATAGAATTGGATAAGTTTGAAACGGGGGTTGCGTGGGATATTAGTCGTCCAGCTAGTATCGTTGCCCACTCCTTGTCAGTCCAATCCCTCCCTCTGTCGGCCTCCCATTTCTCTCTGAGTGGCAGCATGGAAGGCTGCGTGTGCAACACTAGGGCCTGCGCTAGCCAATGTATGATGTGCGAACCGTTGCCCATGACATGTAAGTACTGCACGAAATGGTGCATCGGCAGTTCCTCCGACACATCGCCCCAAGAGGCGGTCAGTGCGTGGGTAAGGGATGCGTGTAGTAGAAACTGTCCAGCAGGGAGATCCGTGCTGGCGGCGAGATCTGCAAAAGAAAGCAGCGCGCCATCCGCATAGAGATCGTCCAGTGTTTCCACCTCAGCGTGTGTCCAGATAGTCAAGTGGGCCTCTGTCAGTGTTCCTGCCGTTCCAGGAGTGCCCAAGAGTGGGAGTATCGGGGCATACGGCTTCATGACGCGGGTAAGCCGCAGGCAACGCAAAAAGCATCGTCGTGCCACCGCCAGATGTAATTGTGAAGGACAGGGGGTGCGGGTCATAGGGTGAAATAATGTGTATATTTGAGGCTGGGCGCAGATAGTTGTGTCCGAGGCAGTGTCCCCCAGATTCTTGCCGCAGAGCCATCCCGACACCCATTGCAACTGCGCCGCTAAGTAGTATAGCTCCATGTTGGGAACCGCCAGGCCTCCCGATTCAGTGGTCATGTACAGCTTAGTCAGTGCCACTCAGGGTCAGCCCGTATTCCAGATTAGGCCACGAATCAGGACCTCCAGTTCCCGAAACACTTTAGTAGGCACATATGTCGGGATGTTGGCGAAGTAATATAGGAGTCTCGGCAGGACAATCATCTTGGTCAGCGCCACCCGACTAGGCACATTCAGGGGTAGGGTCTTCCAGAAACCAATTTGGGCGCGGATGGAGGCAATCGCCCGTAGCAAATTTCCCTCTAGGATGTCTGCCGGAGCCCGGTAAATATGAATTCCCAGGTACCGAAACGTGGTGGGGTACCACTGTAGCCTCTCCCCGCCGATGTGGATGTCACTTTCAGGTGTATCTGGACTAAAAGAATAGGCTCCCGATTTGGACCAATTGACCCGCAGTCCCGACATGTTTTCGAAGGTCCGGAAAATTTCCGTAAGGGATTCCGGTACATTAGTCAGGTCTTTGACAAACAATAGCAGGTCGTCTGCGTACAGCGAGATCACATGTAGTCCATCGGCCATCGGGATTCCCCACTCCTGTCCCTGGTCCCTACGGATCATGGCCAGGGGTTCCATGGCTAACGAAAACAGCAGGGGTGACAGGGGGCAGCCCTGTCTGGTACCCCTCCGCACGCGGATGGCGTCAGATAGTAATTGACCGGTGCGGACTCGGACCGTGGGCCCGCAGTATAGCAGATTGACCATAGTCTCGTAGCCGTCACCCAGGCGGTACTTCTCCATCACTGTCACTAGATACGGCCACTCAACCGAGTCGAATGCCTTCTCAAGGTCTAGCACCAGGCACCCCGCTCGCGGCCAGCGTCGGAAAGCATATTCCTGCATCCGAAACAGTCGATGGATATTGTATGAGGTGTGGCGCGCTGGTACAAAGCCATTCTGGTCATGGTGCACCAGGAGGGGAACCAGAGGGGCCAGCCTCCGAGCCAGAGTGGAGGCCAGTATTTTATAATCTGTATTCAGGAGGGCTAGGGGGCGATAAGAGCTCACTCGTGTGGCGTCTCTGCCGGGTTTAGGGCTGGAGATCAGATTGGCTTCGTTTAGAGTGGGAGGTAGGGAGGAGTCTTCCGCAGCCACGGTGTAAATTTTTAGAAGTTCCGGAATGAGGATGTCCGAGCCAGCCTTGTAAAATTTGTCCGGTAGGCCATCCGTGCCAGGGGATTTACCGTTGGATAGGTTGAATATGGCATCACGTAGCTCCTCCGGCGTGAGCAAGGCCCCCAGATCGTCCTGTTGCGCAACGGTAAGTTGCGACATCTGGAGGGGGGAGAGGTATTCCATTACGTCGGGGCGGGGATCGTGAAGTCGGGAACGATAAAGGGCATCATAGTGGAACGAGAACGCCTCATGGATCTGGCGTTGAGAGTATATCAGTCCCTTCCCGTCAACATGCAACGCTGCCACCGGAGCTGCTCGGTCTTTTTGTGAAATCAACCAAGCCAATAGTTTGCCTGGCCTATTGCTTAGGTGATGCGTTCGCGCCGAGTGTGCAGCGTAGTTGAGGTTGCGCAGCCACTCTAGGAAGCACACATGTTCCGCACGTGCCTCCGTTAGTGGGTCATCAGTGCCATCAACCTCTTCCAGTTCCGATTAAGTAGGTCAGTCTCCAGTCACGTTAAGTCGCCCTCCAGTTGACGCCTCATATGTCCCTGTGTCCCTAAGCAATGGCCCCGTATCACAACTTTAAAGGCATCCCACTCAACCTGGGGAAAGGATGCCGTGCCAGAGTTCTCTTCAAAGTATTGGGCAGTTTGTGCGAGAAGGGAGTCGTGAAAAGCCGCATCCAGCAGCAGTGCTGGTTGGAGTCGCCACGTGGGGATTGGCGGGTGAGGGCGCTCCCAGGCTATAGTTAGGAAGTGCGGGTTGTGGTCTGAGTGTGTGCGCCCCATGTATCTTGCGTCCGTAATAATTGGGAGATAAATCTGTCCAAGCGTACGTGTAGGTTATGTGCGCCCGAGTAATAAGAATACACTCGTGTTGCAGGGTTGTGTGATCCCCACGCGTCATGAAGGTCCCATTATGCAGCCCATCCAAGCAGTGCCTTCATGGCTCCGTGTGTAGGTGCACCTGGTGGAGGTGGGAAAGAGTGGTCTAGTGAAGTGTTCAATACACAATTGTAGTCGCCCCCAGTACCCACGGGACCGCGTGCCAGGTCGCCATTGTCGCCAAGAGGCACGCCAGGAAACCACCCTGGTCAGTGTTTGGTGAGTAAAGGGAGGCCAATACCACTTGTTGCCCATCCAATCTACCCTACGCTGCCACAAATCTACCCTCGGGGTCTACATGTGTATCCGTGGCTTTCCAAGGGGTCCCCGGGGCGGACCCATATCAGTGCGCCGCGCGCATATAAAGAATAATCTGTGGCATAAAGCTGCCCGCGCCATCTGCGATGTAGCGCTCGCGCCTCTGTTCTGTTCAGGTGTGTCTCTTGAAGCAGCGCTACATGTATCTTATGGCGTTTTGAATATGAGTATATCTGGTACCGCCTAGTCGGTGTGTGCATGCCCCTAACATTCCAGGTACATATCCGAATTTCAGCCATGATCTTTGCTCATGAATGTCCTGCACATGTTCGCCAGGGCCCATCCCTCAGCCTTGGTTCCCCGCCAGTTCCTCAATCCCATCCCCGCCTTCAGGTTATTCGTAGCTGCTAACACATTAAGCGATAATTCCCCTTGAAATAAAATGGTGGGAAAGAAAGGGAACTTAAAAAGCCAAAGAAGAGTAAAACGGTAAGTAATACCAAAAGGTCGGCTGCACAACATGTTGCCGTCCAAACACTCAAGTGAGCTATAGTAAACTATACAGTTCTAGGGGGAGATAAGTGGCTTATGCAACAAGAGTCCGTGTGTCAGTTTTATTGATGAAAAAGGTATCACCTCTCCCGGGCCGGCAAGGAGCGGCCGTGTGTGTCTGGCAGACCCGCCAGTCCACCCGCCCTGTGCATTTCAGGTACGGCCCTTCGGTGCCAAAGAATGGGGAGAAGAGCTCTCACAAGTTCAAGTTCAAGTTCAGGTATTTGTATAGCGCACTACTCACCCAGAGGGTCTCAAGGCGCTTGGGGAAGGGGGTGCGTTATTTGTCGAATAGCCAGGTTTTAAGTTCCTTTCTGAAGGATATGTGGTTCTGTGTAAGGCGGAGGTGAGTGGGGAGAGAATTCCAGGTCTTGGCCGCCAGGTAGGAGAAGGATCTTCCTCCCATGGTGGATCTATGGATGCGCGGGACTTCGACGAGGGCTTGATTGGAGGATCTTAGTTGGCGGGTGGGTGTGTAGAAGGACAGTTGTGTGTTGAGTCATTCGGGTCCTAGTTTGTAGAGGGCCTTGTGTGCGTGGGTGAGGAGACGGAACGTTATTCTTTTGTTGACGGGAAGCCAGTGGAGGTTTTTGAGGTGACCGGTGATGTGATCTTGGCGAGGGATGTCCAATATGAGTCTGGCTGATGCTTTTTGGATGCGTTGGAGTTTTTTCTGTAATTTGGCTGTGATTCCGGCGTAGAGGGTGTTTCCATAGTCCAGTCGGCTAGTGACCAGTGCGTGGGTGACAGTCTTTCTTGTCTCAACGGGGATCCAACTGAAGATTTTTTTGAGCATACGAAGTACGTTGAAGCAAGAGGAAGAGACGGCATTGACTTGTCTGGTCATCGAGAGGGAGGAGTCTAGGATGAAGCCTAGGTTACGTGCGTGGTCTGTGGGAATGGGTGCTGTGCCCAGGGCCGATGGCCATTATGAGTCGTCCCAGGCAGAGGGGGATGATCCTAGGATGAGGACTTCCGTTTTGTCTGAGTTAAGTTTTAGGCGGCTGTTTTTCATCCATTCGGCTACTTCTTTCATGCCTTCGTGGAGATTCGTTTTGGCGGTGTTAGGGTCTTTGGTGAGGGAAAGGATCAGCTGGGTGTCGTCAGCGTAGGAGATGATGTTGAGGTTGTGTTGTCGCGCGATGGATGCGAGTGGGCTCATGTAAACGTTGAAAAGGGTGGGACTGAGTGATGATCCTTGTGGTACTCCGCAGATGACTTCGGTGGCCTCTGATTTGAATGGGGGAAGTTGGACTCTCTGGGTTCTTCCCGCGAGGAACGAGATGATCCAGTCCAAGGCTTTTCCTTGTATGCCGATGTTGCTGAGGCGTTGTATGAGGGTGCAATGACAGACTGTGTCGAAGGCGGCGGAGAGGTCGAGTAGGATGAGGGCCACTGTTTCTCCGTTGTCTAGTAGTGTTCGGATGTCGTCTGTCGCTGCAATGAGGGCGGTTTCGGTGCTGTGTTTGGCTCGAAAGCCGGACTGTGAGGTGTCGAGGGAGTTGTTGGATTCAAGGAAGGCAGCGAGCTGGCTATTGACGGCTTTCTCAATGACTTTGGCCGGGAATGGGAGGAGGGAGATGGGGCGGTAGTTCTTAAGTTCAGAGGGGTCTGCTGTGGGTTTCTTCAGGAGGGCGCTGAGTTTGGGGTGTTTCCAGCTGTCTGGGAAGGTGGCGGAGTTGAAGGAGCAGTTGATGACATCACGGAGATGGGGTGCGATGATGGAGTCTGCTTTGTTGAAGATGTGGTGGGGACAGGGGTCGGTTGGCGAACCTGAGTGGATGGAGTTCATTAGGCGGATGGTGTCTTCAGTGGTGATTGGGTTCCAGGCGCTAAGGTTATTAGAGGGCGGTTGAGGTTCGGAGGTGGGTGGAGTGGATTGTTCTTTGGGAATGTCCTCAAAGCTATTATGTATGCCGGCGATTTTATTGTAGAAGAAGGAGGATAGCGAATCGCAGAGGTCTTGGGAAGGAGTAATGTCGTTAGAGGCTGCGGTGGGGTTGGTAAATTGTTTGACGATGTTGAAAAGTTCCTTGCTGTTAAGGGCGTTGTTGTCGAGTTGATCCTTGAATGCTGATTTCTTGGTGGACCGGATCAATTGGTGGTGTTTGCGGGTGGCTGTTTTGAACTATGTCAGGTTGTCAGTAGTTGGGCTTTTTCTCCATCTTTTCTCGAGAGTGCGGCATAGTTTCTTGGATATCTTAAGGTCATCGTTGAACCAAGGTGCCTTTTTGGTACCTTGTTTGGTTTGGTGGTTTTTTAGGGGTGCTAATTCTTCCGCACTATGGGTGATCCATTGTTTGAGTTCGGTGGCAGCTTGGTCACTGGTAAGTCCAGCACAGGGCTGCTGGTAGGTCTATGGTAACAGTCTAGGCGCCGAATCTATCAGTGTGGCAGACAGATCCGTGTGTGTATAAGAAAATGATACTCACTGCGTCCTGATAGGTCTCGACTCCTCAGGGCAGGGGGACCCCCGCACCAAATAGTTCTGCAGTTCGCTCACCTTAGGGCAAGTCCGGGGACAGTTGCGTAGGCATATCTGCCCCGTATCACGAGGGAGAAAGTCTTTCAGGGACCGGCAGCCGAGAAGGTCCACTGTTTGCGGTGTGACATCAGGGATGTCTGCAGAGCGCTGGGAATCCAACAGGCCATAGATTGCCTCATCATCACTCGGGAGAGTGGTCGGGCTGGCATTCGGAGCGGAGGATGGGGCCGGAGAGCTGCTGATCTCTGTAACCCTTGTTGTTCCTGCAGGATCAGATCCGCGGGTGGGGAGCGGTGTGGCGTTTCCTGGGCGCGGGTGGGCATAGGTGTTCGTCTCGGCCCGCGCGTGTGCGAGGACGTGGTGGTTCCGTGTGCTTTTCTAGGTGTCTCAGATACTCCTCCATCTAGCCAGGCCTCTACCTCCTCAGGGCTGGTGAAAAAATGTGTTTTGTCCTGTGCCACCACCCTCAGTTTTACGGGGAAGAGTAATGAGTATTTAAGGTCCGCCTGCCGCAGCCTTCTCTTCACTGCCAGGAAGGAATGGCGTTGTCTCTGCACCTGCACAGTGTAATCTGGGAAAAACATCACTGTGGCGTTGTCTATTTGGATGTCACCAAGCTCCCTGGCTTCTCGCAGGATCGTGTCGCGGTCTCTGTAGTTCAGGACACGGAAGATGAGAGGTCTAGGGTTAGAGCCAGGGGGAAGGGGCCTTGTGGGCACCCGGTGAGCACGTTCCACCACAAAGTGAGGCGACAGTGTGTCTTCAGGCAGCAGTTCGCGTAACCACTCTTCTACTCGTCGAGTAGGGTCCATCCCTTCCCATTTCTCCGGGATGCCCACGAGTCGAATGTTGTTTCTCCATGCCCTTCCTTCCGCATCCTCGTGCATTCTTCTAAAAATTCCACTCTATTAAGCAGATCTTGGATGTGTTTGTCCGCTTGGGTCACTGTGGGTTTCAGCGCCGCCATCGCCCCCTCCAATGTTGTAGTGCGATCTTGAAGTTTCTTGTGATCGGCTTTGAGATGTGTCAGGTCGATCGCTACACTGTCTATCTTTGTCTCAAGGGAGGTGCGAGTCTGTTACATTGATTCCTCTAGCCGTTCCATGACGGCTAGCACATGATCGAGCTTGGAGGTCACCAGTTCTGCATCCATCTTGGACGCCGTTTTGGAAAGCTTCCCCTTCGGTATCGTGCCTCCGGTTCCGGTCTGTGTCTTCACTCCTCCAGACATGGGCCAGGTGTGGCAACTGCGCTCGGCTTGCACGCCAGTGGGATTGCCCCAAGCCTCTTTTCGATTGGTAATTGCGTAATTTGCCTGGAAGTCAGCGGTTCCCTACAGTCTCGGCTGAGAGGGGGGACATCTGTAATAGCACTACTAAGCTTGTGTAGTGTTGCGGCTGCGTAGTCCTCCCAGGCCTCAGCAGGCACTCGTAGACGGTCTGGTGAGTGGGGCAGGTGGTGAGGGTGCCCTGGAGTAGCTGCAAGAGGGTCCAGGCAGCAGGTCCAACAGCAGATGATTGCAACAGGGCGCACAGCCAGGCAAGGCAGTCATTGAGGGGCACTCCCCTGAAACAGGCAGTGGTAGGTGGGTGTTCCAGCGTGCGGCAGTCGTTTCGTTGCAGCAACTCGCAGGGCTGCAGCAAGCGTTAGGGCTTCAGGTCGCAGAGTAGTGCCCACCCCCTGGGGGGGGTCCGCATGCCACTTCCTGATGCTCCCACCAGTCCGTAGTTACGTCTGCTCCTCTGGGCGCTTCTCGGCGCAATGTCTTCGCAAGGGTGGGGGCAGCAAGGGCATCAGTTCCTCGCAACGCTATCCTGTGATGGCAGAATGTGGGCAGGAAACTCCTAGATGGCCTCGGCCCCTCTCGTCAGGTCACTGTGCCTAGTACTGCATGCCTTGGCTTGTCTCCGTGTCGGCCCAGGTGGTGGAGATAGGGGCCCGCGGCAGTGTCTTGTAGAGATTGCGTGGTTCGGGCAGCCCTCCGAAGTCGGGGCACACTGGTCGTCACTGTTGTTGCTGTGTGGTGGTCGCAGTCAAGGCCCAGCACCCTCACCGTGTCTCAGGAAAGAAGCGCTGCAGCAGGTGTGGTTCAGCAGAGGTGGAGGGAGGGTATCTCACAGCCCCGGCCCCCAAGCCGCATGGGCCCAGCCAGGATGCACGTGGGCCGTGTCTCCAGGCGTCCCAATCGGCTGTTCCCAGGCAAGAGTATCCGTGTGGGGGGGGCCGCCGCCCGTGTGTGGATCGCGCCCCTTCTCAGTCATTCACCGGAGGTATCTAGGTATTGCCCCGGTGCAGCTAGTCACCGCCTCTAGGGGGCCGCCGATGCGGCCGTCTCGTTCCCCGCCCGATACAGCGCCTCCGCGCTCAGCTCCCCAGGCGGCGGCCTCGTTCGGGTTCCCAGTCTCCTCCGGCCTCCTACCTCAGCTGTCGGTGGGGGCGCTGGCAAGGAGGGCTCAGCGGTGTGATAGGGCCCAGGCAGGGGGGTAGGTGTTCTCACAGCCGCCACTCGTGGATTCCGCAAGGTCCGGTCAGGCTGCACACAGGCCGCAAGGTCAGGCCTAGCTCTAGCGCCCGAGCCCCGGCCTTGCGTAGTCAAGGATCCCAGGGGGCGCCGCGTCAGCGCCGGCTACCGCTGTTCAGTATCTCCCGCTGCGGACCCCGGTACCCGATCCGCTCCGCCGCCGGTCAGTGGGTGGGTGGGGGTCTGGTACGGGTCCGCCAGCTGCCTGCAGCCGAGAAAGGAGAATTATGCAGGAGAAGCGGCCCGGGAGAGGGGAGCTCAAGCAGGAGCTCTACCCATGCACGTCTTCCTCCATCGCGCTTCATGCCATGCCCCCATGGACTTCAGTGGTCTCATGCCTGTCTCAGTAATACTTTACTTTACAGTGTCATGTTCTGCCTTTTGTTTTCTTGCATATCAAAGTAACACTCACATTGGTATGCTCATGCAACTAGTCTAATTTAATTAAGCCAGTTTTGTGACACAAACCCAGTGCAAAATGTTAGTAAATCTGCCCCGAAGTGTTTAACTTCACTGTGCTCGACCTAGAGGAAAGGTAGGTGATCCTGGCTCTTTGATCCTCCTACTAAAATCTTGTTCATTCTTCCTGACTACCCAAAATGTAGTCAACTTACTTTTGAGTAACCAGATTGTGAGGCAATCAGTATTTGATCCCGAGAAGACAACATACTGCGAAACAATATAAAGAATAATCTTATACTATATGTAGATCCTAATGTTGTATATGTGGGGATATGAGTTCTGTTTTTAAATAGCGGCCCTGGAGTTGATTTCAACACAGAGATTTAAAGGTGATACCTTCCAAGGTTTTCTCTGTTCCATGTAAAAGGAATAAATAAACAAACAAATAATTAAATATAAAATAATACTGTATTACTACTACAAATCAGTGAACCTCAATAACTGTGAGGTAATTCGATTTTATATATTTGGTCTGACTCCTGCAAGAGGAAATGTACACATGGATTCAAATATATGCCAGTGTCTGTTTCGCACCAGATGGACAGTTTTTCCCCCCAGTCATCTGTGGAGGATTCTTTGTAATTATGAAATCACTCTATTCCTAGACAGCATAAAAAGGTGGTTTGAAAGGCACCATAAAATAGTTTTGCCCATTATAGGATGTTTATACAAGCTTTGGATGAGCACATACAGTGGTGTTTGGCACAGGCAAGCAATGTTACATTTCATTTATTTAAAAAGATAGCTGTGTGCTGATGCAACCTGCCTCTGGCTGTGGTTAAATTTAGTGTCCTTCACATCAATACCCAGTATGCAGCCAAGCAAGAACTGTAACTAGAGCGATGATGTCGGTCGTCAGCCACACACATTTAAAACAAATGAACAAGCTATTTCCTATGACTGCCCATATGCTATTCTGTTCTGTTCCTTCTGTAGCTGCTAATTGCATTTTCTTGATGATAAAATGTTGATACCTGAAGTTATTATTTTTGGAAAAACAGGGGACCCCTACCAATAATGAGTTCGCTACACGTAGGGACTAATAGTCATTTGAAAAAAGAAGAACTGTAGCAAACAACTTATACCTTGTATGCCATAGCTGAAGGTATATTATAGCCTTATAGCCAATTGCCGAGGGCCTCGGCATCCTGCGGCTCAGGCCTATAATGAGGGAGATGGCCTTTAATAACCAGTATAGCCAGAGGAAGAAGAACTATAAGGATATTAGAACATTACACCCACGGATTGTAGAATGTTCCAAATTAAAAAGGCAGAAGCATAAACACAAACGTTGAAATGTTGGAGTAAAAGGCTTATCCCAGTCATTATAAGCACGGAGGTACTCCATTGTCTTTAATGTAGCTTTCAACATTCCAATGTTCTAATTGCTATTAAAAAACAGTCTTAACATTAGAGGCAATTGAGCAGGCAGAAAATGTGCACCCCGCTTGACATCGCTTTCCCAAAAATTCACATGAAAACGTGCATTCGGCTAAGCCTTCCATGTGGATTAGTGGAAACTTCTCTGAATACCAGAAAGTAGCACATCTAAACTCTAACATAATTGGAAACCTACGAGTGTAGATTTACTACTTTTTTCATGAATTGGGCAATATGTGTGTTTACAGGCTCTTTTTATTGTGATGATGGACTATATGTGTTCCCTTCATACCATCACAACTTCTGACCTTTCTTCTTTTTTTACATAATGTCTGCGGTTCATTTCTTTTAAACGTTTCCAATTTTCCTTCCTCGCATATTTTATTATTTCTATTGTATTTCCTTTCCTTCATTCTTTAATTTTTTCCTTTCTATTTCTCTTCATCTGCTATCCTCTCTTTTCCATCTTTCTCTCCTCTTTTCCTTTCTTTGTTTTTCTTTCCATCTGTCCTTTATCTTTCTAACATCTTTAACCTTCTTCCTGTTCCACATTCCATCCTTCCTACCTTCATCCTTCTTTCAACCCTTTCTTTTGTTTCTTCTTCATGTTGTTTACCCTCTTTCTTTCCTTCATTACTTCCTTTTGTCCATCTTTATTTCTGTCTTTTCTGCAATAATTCCTTTTTTCCTGTCCTTTTCTATACATTCATTCTTCTTCCTCACATCCTTCTTTCTCTCTATGATCCATTCACCCATTTGTCCAGTCGCAGCCGGTATCCATGGGGAAGAGGGAGTTGCGCACACTCAAATATTAATGTTTAAAAACTTACCTGAACCGACATCCTCTGTTCCACAACACTTCTCCATAACTGGATGCAGTGTGGGTACCAATCCTGGTGCTGCTCACATTCTGTAAGAGCAGCACCTTGATTGGAGGGAGCAGCCTGGCTTGCCGCAACCGAGGACACTGGAGCCCGGCACTTACTCCAACCAAGCTGTCTTAACACAGCTAGGTTAGAGGTTTCAAAGTGCGCAAGACGGCCGGCCAAAGGCACATGCACACTTTTATAAGTGCACAATCAGCCCAACCTCCTCCCTGCTGCTGTCATTCAGCAGTGGCCCGCCCCTGTCCTGACGCTCAGTTCAGGATGGGAGGATGAAAAATAAAATGGTAATGAGTTACCATTGAATTTTTCACCTTTGGGGGTAATCTAAGTGGGGCGACGCTCCTCCGCTCCAGTGTAGCAGCCGCCCCTGCATTTGTTCTTTTGTCCAATCTTCCTTCTGTCTTCTTCATTCCTACCAGTCTTCTCCCATCCATCCATCCATCCATCCACCCCGCCACCAATACTTCTCTCCATCCACTCATTCTTCTCACCATCTCTAAGTCTTTCTTACTATTGGAGAAGTGTGGCTCACTGGTTAGAGGAGGCAGACCTGGAAGCAGAGGTCAGCCCGGGACCAGGGTTCAATTCCCGGCTCAGCGGGGTCTTGAGTGCTAAAATATCCATGGACTCAACAATTCTCGCTCCGGTGCCTACTCGATTCATGGGTTCACACTCTGCGACTCTGGGCAATAGCTTGCTTAATCTCCACAACGGCCCCTCGCGGCGGGATGCCTGGCTTTCACCTTGCAGATACCATGCCGGGGTTATCTCACAGGGGAATACCAGGACGGGTTCCCTAAGCAAGCGCTTAGAAACCAGTGGTGATTTGCGCTATATAAATTCCTGTACATTTACATTTACTATTCTTCTCTTCCTACCTCCCTTCTTTCTTTTGTGCTCTATTTTCCATTTGTCACCTCAATCCGCAGCACCATTGTACCATATTCTTGCAGTGGAATTTTTGAGCTTCAGTTTAGAGACTTGGGGGCATATGTATTAAATGATTTTGTATTCGCAAACGCTGCGATTTGCAAAAAAACAGCATTTGCGAATACTAAATTGCAAATGCGATGTATGAGCATTTTTCGCATCGCATTATTAAGGAATTGCTAATTTTGCGGTTCCTTAATTTTGCGTAATCATTTAAGGAATCTCCATTTGCGATTCCTTAAATGCTATGTAACAAGCACCCAAGTTTTGCGATTTCTCCTTAAGAAATCGCAAATTACCTCCAACTTCAAGTTAGTGGTAATTTGCAATTTCTTTGAAAATGCACTTTTTGGCATTTTTCAAAGTGCCCTGTGGCACACATACATGCCCTTAGGGCATGTATGTGCGCCATATGCACACACATGCTCATTTCAGGGCTGCATCAGGGTGTCCTTATGACACCCTTGCATCCTTGAAATTATTCTCAATTTGTGATTCTCTAATTGCAAATTGCAAATTGAGAATGACTTCCTATTCATTTCTATGGGCCTCCTGGCCCATAGGAATGAATGGGAAGGTATTCCTTAATTGTGATTTCGCAATTTGCTAATCGCAATTAAGGATACCAAGAAATCGCAAAATATTTGCGAATTTTTAAATACATCCCATTTGCGATTCTCAAATAGTGGTTCTCAAAAAATCGCTATTTGAGAATCGCAATGACGGATTTTTATACATATGTCCCTAGCTTCTCTGATCAAAGACAAAAGTGCTATAAACAACAATTTAAATATTTTTGTCACACCGAATTGCCCTGTGGCACACAACTTGCACAAGCTATTAAGGTCTGGGGTTTCATGTTGCACCTTTTGCGGGAAATATGGCAGGGGCGTAACACAGGCCCCCGCAGCCCACGTGGTGCGGGGGGGGGGTCCATAGCTCCAAGGGGCCCCCTCGGCACTGAACTCTGGGCGGGAGAGCTCCTGATTGAGCCCGGAGGGGGCCCCCCTTAGTACCGTGCAGGGAGAGCCCCTCACTTTTCGTTACGTCAGTGCAATATGGATAGCAGACAAAACACGTTCATGAAGTAATTTCTCCATAAATAATTTTTAGGTCTCGCCTAGGCAGCGCTTGCGCTGTCTCGTTGAGACATGCAGTATATATTATAGCAGGGAAGCTTTGTTTCAGCTCCGCGCATTCTCCGCCCATCTTTTGGATTGACTTACATCCTAAATGCTGCATTATGATTGTTTTTCATCTTGTTTGTCCCTCCTCCTGACGGCCATCTTGTCATTTGTATCCTTCCCCGGCTATTGGCCCCTTTACTTCAACACTATTTTCTGCCCTGTGTTCCCCCAGCCCCCTCCCGCAGTTCTGACTTTTTGCACCCCCCTCACCCCCTCCCACTCCCGTTCATGCCTTCTTAAAAGCTGCACTCACATTTGTAGTGTAATACGTCTCGCGTAAATGCGGGTTGTATTGCATTGCAAATGCTTGTTTTAAAGTAGTGCGCATTGTGCGCGAAGACCGGAAGTCAGGTGTCTCGCGCCTCAGTGTGGGAGGGGCTCCCGTGCACCAAGGAGAGCCCTGCACATTGGCCCTGTTCTCCTGTCGCTATTGCGCTTCTTTGCCCTCTGCTGCCCTAGAGCGTTAAATGTCATGCACTCGTAGTGCTCTATCACCATGAACCCAATGCTGCCACACTTCCGAAGGTGAAGCTCATGCACTTCAC